>NC_143587.1:137057071-137168049 GCF_048544385.1 Mastigoproctus giganteus
TTGGTGATTTTATTGTTCCCAACTCCAGAGGCTAAGGCTTTTTACACAGATTTCATTTGCCTACTAGAATACCAGACAGACGTAACCATACAGCCAACATGCTTGATCTTTTTTCTCACAAACAATTCTTCAATTACACGGCCAAAGTGAGTTTGCTACTGACTCTAGGCACCTCGGAACACAACTTGGTGATAGTCTCTTCTCCAATGAAGTCTTTCTCTCATGGCCATTCTCAGCCTCATGTTGTGTTGCATTACAAGAATGCCAAATGGGATGATGTGTGAGATTTCTTTTCCTTGGTCGGATCAGTTTCAAATCATCTGATGTAAAGGTTTGCTTCGATCGTGTCAGTGAAATTATTCTTGTAGGAATGAAACCCTTTATTCCACACTCCACCTTAAAATCTCACCCTTTATCGAAACCTTGATTTTCCAATAAATATGCTAAGGTTGTTCAAGATAAGAATGTTGCATATCACAATTGGCTTGTATCCAAGTCTCCAGGTTCATTTTCTGCCTACACTAAAGCTCAGGTTAAGAGCAGAAAACTTGATTTTTGCCCATATCTATTCCCTCCTCTGTTAAAAATAGGTTGTTCTATGGTCACTTCAGCCAAAGAGAAAGCTGACCTGCAACCAACTCGTTTATTAATGATCTTGATAAAACCACCTCCTACCATTCCCAGTACACTCCATTCAGTGCCTCCAATGGTCTTCTGTCAGAAGGATTTTGAACATTCCTGATGCTAAGGAAACTCCACGTCCTGATGGTATTTCTGCACTTGTTCTCAAAACCTGTGCTTCTGAACTTACTCTGTTCTGTGTCGCTTTTTTTTCTTTTTTTTTTTTTCACTTTCTTATTCCAAAAGTGTTTTCCCTTCTGCTTGGAAATTTGCCCATATCCATCCAGTTCCTAAAAAGGGTGACAAATCCCTCCCATTTAGTTATTGTCCCATTGCACTTATTTCTACTCTTTCTAAAGTAATGAAGAAATCAATTAACTTTCAACTCTTAAACTATCTAGAAACCTTCCATCTGATCAGCGATCGCCAGTATGGATTCCGTTAGTGTTGATCCACTGGTGGTATTCTGGCTTATGTTATCCATCTATGGACAAAAACTTTATTAGCATTTACACAAATTATCATCATCACTGTCATTCAGGGTAATAAAATGTGCCATCCATGGCCATTATGTGGTCACCTATTTCAATAATTCATAAATTTTCGAAAAGAGTGAAGCAACCGTTTAATTTTTACGATTAAAGAGATTGCTTTGTGGCCTTTTCATCAGTGTACATTTAGTTGTATAAAATAAACAAGGGATCCTGTCTTACTGTGTTAAGAAGAAATTCTGACATGTCTTTCAATTTTTTACTTTGTCTTTATAATGGAAATTAGCAACTCAT
The DNA here is from genome assembly GCF_048544385.1 of Mastigoproctus giganteus. Classification (NCBI taxonomy): domain Eukaryota; kingdom Metazoa; phylum Arthropoda; class Arachnida; order Uropygi; family Thelyphonidae; genus Mastigoproctus; species Mastigoproctus giganteus. The sequence goes on from NC_143587.1 coordinate 137,058,478, forward strand.
ATTAAACTACAGTAATCCCTTGGTTAGTGCAGTTTCGATTAATGTGATTTTTGATTTAGTGCATTTTATAATTACAGGAATAAAAGCTTTTTCAGCTCAGGTTTACCTTAAACCCTATCATAAAAGATATAAATGACTATTACATATTAACTTACAGCTGTTGTAAGCTTCCATACTTTTCATCACCCTGTAGCTCACTCATCTGCCTTCCCCCCCTCGTTCTGTTAAACTGACCAACTCATCCATCTAGGCATCCTCCTTGTGATATATTTTCTTAACGGTATATATTAATTCATGACTTCCTTAAAAGTGTTCCATAATTTCCTTGTGTTAACACTGCCTGTACCACTGCCCATTTAATTAGGGGCCCATATAGCCTTTAACAAAGTGACCTCTTTCTTCATCATCCAACTTAGAAATGCTTGATCTCTCCTTAATGAGGGCTTCTACACTCAGTGACCACTTACCTGATAGAAAGGTTGTATTGAGAAGTTATTAACATTCATTATTCAAGTAACTGAACATCAATGGAAACAAGTTAGTTAATGTGCACACTGTTACACTTCAGACACAATTTGGATCATATCCAAATTGTGACCACCACATTCATTACAGATGGGGTGGTTACAGTTCATTGATCACTGAGTGTATATTTTTTACAGTGCTATCTACAATATGGGTGATGTGCAGCTCTTGAATATTCTTGCCCCTAGTACACACATCCTAACATGCTGACATAGCAGTTGTCTAGTTGAATTAAAAATTGTTTCCCACAGTGAGTTCCCTCCCACTTGTTCCATTCATGAAATGAATTGAAATCACCCAGAGGAAAGCATTCACGATTGCTTCCTATTCTATCTGCATACAGAGGCTCTTGTCATAGTCCACAATATTCTGGTTTGTAGCATAATCCCACTCTCACAGCTATCTCACACCACACAGATTCTTTGCCGATATATATAAGTTCAGAAAATGGGAATGTTTTTGTTGATAAGAAGCATGACCCACCTCACCATTCCAATTTTGCCCGTCTTTCCTAAATGTATTATATGTGCCATATACAGGTATGCAATTAGTTAACTTACCCGAGTTTGCACTTCTGGGCAAGTCAACAAATGATGATATCACAGGGTGGCTCTGAGACATGGTACAATCCTAAAATTTGGAACAAAAGGAACTTTTGGCATGGTGAATACAGTGCTCAGAAGGGGTGCAGGAGTGTTATCAAAAGTTGTGTTGTGAGATGAAGAAAGATAACTCTGGAGGTCTGTTACAGGCCAAATTACTGAGAAATGTAATGCACATCTTTTCATTCAGTGGTTCCCGATCTTGTTTCAGATACAGACCACTTTTATATTTGAAGTACCAGGCTACAAAAAATATTAAACTGTTCATGTATATATTGATAATTATTTTTTAAATTCAGTGATATGTACTTGTACTTAACTTTTTACCAGATACATTGGTAAATTGCCACCAAAATGATTTTAATTTGAAAATAAAAATCTCCTAAGGTTGATGTCAATGTGAATTTTAGCTTTCCTTCATTATTGGTTTGACTTTTGTTCTGTATCATTTTGTTATTGAAGAAGTCTGGCCATAAAAAAATGGAAAATCGTTTTTATGCTTTGTTAAACCTCTTCTTTCATATAATTATCAAGTGTTCTAAAATATGAATTTAAGATTAGCAGTTTTTTATAATCCATTGATCTGTATGCTGGCTTCAAGTTTGATCCTAGCATCTTGCTTCAGTTACTTCATCTTTGTTTACATTTATTGCCATTGTCCAATGCCTGAAGCATTCTGGTTTTTCAATTCTTATTTCAAGTTTTGTTTGCTAACAATGACAATAATGCCAAAGCATTATTGTCAATAATTAAATTCAAAAGTAGTGGTTTTTAATGTAGATTTTACTGTAATGCACCACTAGTGCAAGATGTAAATGATTCCTCTAAATAAGTTAGGTAAAGTACACAGCATGTTAAATTTCATACGTATTCAGTTTTTTTCTTAAATTAATTGAATTTATTTTTTCCAAATAATAGAAGTGAAAAGTAAATAACTGATTGTTATCAACTAATTACCAATTCAGTAACTGTTGTGTATAAAAATAATTCTTTTCACTAAACTGTGTTTTTCACAATATAATAGTGGCATAGTATTTAAGGTTAGGCGCCACCTGTGGTTTCCCACATCTGTGCCGTATGTACTCTGTGATGGAATGCAGAACTACTGCATAAGCCAGAAAAAAGTGTTGTGTCTGGTTTATGCGGTATTGTGGTATGTTCTGTTGTTGTGTCTCTGGCTACTTGGCTGCAGGGCCCCTAGTGGAACCCTACGTTGCCTGCCGCCACCACTGGGAGGTGAGCCAGGCTGCCTTCATAATCTGGCTGATCTCCACCAGGGTCGCCTGAGCTTACTGGATGGAGACCAAACAAAAAGGGGGGGGGGGAGAGTGAGAAAGATAGTAGAAGTGGTGGAGTCAAAGTAGGCAAAAGGAGGAGGATGAGGAAAGAATGCATCCTCCAGCGGAAAGAAGAGGTGGGAAGGGAGAATTAGGTATCACCCCCGGTCTGGGAGCCCACCAAAAGCCACGGAAATTAAGACAGCTTGCAGAACAAGGAAGGTCTGCAAAGTTGGGAAGATGCAACGGGAAGTGTCTCAGTTTGATTTATATCAGTTCAGTGCCATCATTCCAACATGGAAGATATCCAGTTAGGTATTCATTCAGTTCTGATAGTGGCCGATGATGAGGGAAGAACAGGTACGAGGAGAGAGAGAGATCATAGCAGTTTCAGGAACGTCTGGTATGGATGTCTATGTTGTGGGATCAGACGTGGAGAGATGATACCAACGCCTTTTGAAGACTGCTGAGGCATACCTGCTAAAAGCTAAAAACGCTTCTTTTGATTTTAACAGGTTGCTTTCCGGGCTGAGTGTGAGTAAATTTATATCCAGTAACAGTTGATTACGTAGGTCCAGGTAGATGTTACACGAGTGCATTACATGGTGCTAGTCCCCCAGTTCTCCACAAACACAATGGGCATTGTTTACAAGCCTAAAGTCCTGAAGTCGCTTTTTGAATGACCCATGTCCTGTCAGAAGAAAGGGAACCAGCCAAGTATTTGTTTGTTGAGGTAGGAGACACTAGATAGAAATAGCTTGGTAGTACTGCCTATGGTGGAATCATCCAAACGGATTTGCCAGAGGGAAACAAGTTCCTGCGAAGTACACCGGAGTTCTTGTTTCAGATCTGCACCGACAATTGTTTTTATCCCCAGGAATTCAGTTTATTTGTTCTTTCTGATGGCATGTGAAAGTGCTGTGAAGGCTGCTTGGAGATCAAGGGGGATACAACCTGTTAATACTTGTAGTGCTGCTGTTGAGGTCATTCTACAAGCTCGAGTCATTTTTAATAACATCAACCGTTGTATCTGCAGAATAACGTTCCTAGTGCTGATGATGTACAGACGATGGAACCATAAAGCAGCGCCATATGTTACGAATGGTACAAAAACAGCTGAATAAAGAAGGTGGAGTGCAGGTCCCTTAAGACCTCAGTCTTTGCAGGTGAAGCGAGCAAGCATATTGATATAATTTTTGGCCTTCTCTTTCATGGACTTTAGACGTGGCATGGAAGTTCTGCGATCATCTAGGGCAGTGGTCGCCAAAGTGGTCAATATCAACCCCAGGGGTCAATATAACATTGTTAGGGGTCGATAGAAAAATATAAGACATCATTGTACGGGTAATATTTAATTCGGTTAACTTGGATTATCTCCATCCTGAATGACAATGCAATTAACAGTGAATCGTGGGAACAGTGACATGAATAGGACCTGTAAGATGGAGTAAGGTCATGAAAATAGTTATGTAGGCCAAAATGATGTATTTACCAATAAACGGATGTCAGTGGTTCCCGCCCGGCCCGCGTATGATTGCAACACATGCGCGGTTGTTTATTTACTTATACTTGCACGTATTTGATCTCAGTCTTATTTTTGCGCATCAGCATATATATTATAATTCAATCGTTATTCATTCATGAACTAAACTTCTCTATGTTGAAGAGTTGAGCAGGGCTGGTAGTTTTGTACATCCTATAGAAATACGTGAGTAGGTATATTATTTAAACTTATTACTTTTGCTTACTAACTTCAATTTTAATTATTTTGTTACAGGCACAATTTGGATTGTGCCTGCAACCACAATGGCAGCTTCAGATTCTAAAAAGAAATGCAGACAATATTTGTTAGAATATTTGAAACTTGGGTTTATTACTTCATTAACAAACGAAACGAGGCCTATGTGTCTTCTTTGTTAAAAAAACTTTTAGTAATGATGCAAAAATGAAAGATTATCTTCAAAGACTCCATCCCAATAAGAAAGATCTTTACTTTTTTAAAGAACTGAAAGAGAAATACACACATCGACCAACTATGAAATCATTTATGAAAGCACCTGCCGAAGCTGACAATAAAACAAGGATTAACAGCCTCCTACAATATTTCTTTTAATATAGCAAAAAAAGGAAAACCATATACAACTGCAGAGGACATTGTTATACCCGCAATCAAAGAAGTAATTTAAACCATAATGAAAAAAAGATTCTGGCCCTGTTTTAAAATGCTTACCATTGAGTGCGAATACCGTGAAAAGGTGTATTGGTGAAATGGCTGAAGATGTAGAAAAAACTGTAGTATTAGAACTCAAAAATAGTAAGTTCTCCATCCAACTTGATGAATCTACATTCGATAGTTCTTCTATTTTTATGGCTTATGTAAGATATAGTAAAACCAAACATCAAATTATTGACGAATTTTTATTTGCAAAAATCTTGAAAGTGATGGAACGGTGTTGACAATTTTTCAGCAATTGGAGGAATATTTAAATAAGTATGATATTCCATTTACTAATATAACAACAGTAGCCACAGATGGAGCACCTACAGTGGTGGGCCGTTATCGAGGTTTCGCTGCCTTTCTGAAAGAAAAAGTTCAAAGTGTACATACTATTCACTGTGTGTTGCACCGAAACCATTTGGTGGCAAAAACTCTCAGTGACGAACTGCATGATACTCTAAGAGTGTGTATTAAATCCATTAATCAAATTAGAGCTCATCCTCTTAAATCGCGATTGTTTGCTAAACTTTGTGAAAAAAATGATGAAGTATCAAACCAATTTTTTTTTTTATGTGAACCCCAAACACAAGAGGTATTAGAACCTATAGTACTTAGTACCATTACTCCATTCAGTATGCAAGAGTAATTAGTACTTAGTACTAAGCCTCTGTAGCCGAGTGGGCAGGAGCGGGAGTGCAGTAGCACACGCTCTTTGAGTAGACCGGGGTTCAAGCCCCTAACTGCTGAATACGGTCGTCTGCCAACCCGCACTGGACCAGCGTGGTAGATTATGGTCCATTTCCCTCAACATGAATTGTTGAGGAGGCTTCCATCCTGCAGTGGGTTGATAATGGCTGCACTTTACTTTTACTTTTTTTACTAATTACTTTTGCATACTAAAGTAAGATGGTTGTCTAGAGGTGCAAGTCTACAAAGATTTGTTGAGTTGTTCGGCTCAACCCTAGAGTTTCTTACAGATGTTAATTTGTTTTTGAGTGATGAACTTAAGAGAAATAAGAATCATATTTTCTACTTGGCGGACGTATTTTCAAAATTTAATGACATACAGTCCCGTCTACAAGGTAAAGATGTCACGATTATTCAAGCTCGGACGATTTTTTTAGGCTTCCAAACTAAATTAGCCTTATTTAAATCATCATTGTTACGAAAAGATTTTCAGTACTTTTCGAATCTATGGGAATTGGAAGTAAAACATGAAGACTTAGAAATATACACAAAACATCTTCAAAATTTGAGTGATTATTTTAAATTGCACTTTGCAGATTTTGAGAACATGCACATTCCAGATTGGATTATCACGCCATTTTCTGCAGATATTGAAATTATCGAATGTAACTTACAAGATGAACTTATTGAATTGTCAGTTGATCTTGAAGCTAAGACGCTTTTTAAAAATAGGACTTTAAATTACTTTTGGACGAATATAAATGTAGAAAAATATCCAAAACTTTCTGAAGTGGTACTCTCCTTTTTGCTTGCATTTCCAAGCTCGTACGTGGTTGAAGCTGGTTTCAGCCATGTTAATTCCATTTTAACAAAACAAAGAAATAAGCTAAATATAGAATTCTGTGGCGATTTAAGGCTGAAACTTACTAATTTTGAATCCAACATTGCTAATCTTGTCAAGAGTCACGAAGCACCCTTCACATTGACGTTAGTAAATTGTATACTAAGTTAATAAAAGTCTTATTTTCATATATATATAAGGGAGATTGTATTATTGTTATTTTGTTATCTAATTTAAATTTTATATTTTATATATTATGTATCCCTCCTATCAAATATGTAATGTTAAGAAGGACGTCAAAAACAAAAGTGACATTAAGCCAATATAATAATATATACTATATTATACATACAGTAAACACTGTAACTATAAAATAAACAATCTAAAAACTCACATAAGCATCTTTTTTGCTTGTCCTATTATAATTACGTAATAGTAAAATAGAGGGGGTCGATAAAAAGTTAAGAAACTCTTGAAGGGGTCGAAGGTCAAAGAAGTTTGGCGACCTCTGATCTAGGGTGACACCTAAATATTTGAATGAATGTTGATTCTTGAGTGCATGTCCTTTATAACGAATGGTTAGTGGTCTGTTGATGTAAGACGGCCTCTGAGAAGCAGGGTTCTGATTTTATCTGTAGAGATTTCCAGCTTATTCTCTTCAGCCCAAACCGACGGCATTCAAGTGTATTGGCTCTGCTCTCAATATCTGCACGAGTAGGGCCCTCAACAACGATAATCAGGTCATCTGCATATGAGAGCTGTGTGGTATGGGGGAAGTCCTGCAGGAGCCATTCATCCAGAATCGTATTCCAAACACTGGCCCCGGAACAGAGCCCTGCGGGCAGCCTCTGGTGAGTTGGCGGATGATACTATGAAATTTTGTTTTCATGGTAACTTTTCTGTTATAGAAGTAATCTGTAAGACATTTGAAGATGTTGAGGGAGCAGCCAGATATTCTGGCACGCCGCAAGATCCCTGGCCACCAGACGGTGTCAAAAGCTCCCTTAAAATCTATAAAAATCACCAGTACGTAGCGGGCATCAGAATTATCTGCTAGATGAGTAGTTTTCAGTAGTGCATCAATAGTTGAGCACCCCTGCTTGAAGCCAAACTGGAGTGTAGAGGCAAGTCCTTTGGTTTCATAGACAAACTGGAGACAGATGAGAAGTAACCTCTCAAATACTTTTCCTAATATTGGCAATAGAGCAATTGGACGGTATGCTTTGGCTACACCAGTGCGACGATTTGGATCCTTGGGTAAAAGCCTGAGGTTGGGCGTGTTTCCTTGTAGGAAAGGAGCCTTCATTAAGACACGTGTTGAATAGTTGTACTAGAACATCAGGTGCAGCAGACCAAAGGTGCTTGGACTCCCCCTCGATGAGGTCCAGTCCGGGAGCTTTTCCATTTTTGATTTTATTTGACTAATGCAACCTCCTCTTTTCTGTGGCAAAGGGCAAGTAGCCCTGATTCTCAGTGATGACTTTCTGTGTACTTCAGTGTCATGATCAGGATTGTCTTGGTAGATTATTCCATCTAGAATCTTGTTCATTGTCTCCGAGGAGCCCTCAGAACGGATAGAATTTATGATATCTGTGGACCCAACTTTGTTCCTTATGAGCTTGTGCATCAAACTCCAAGGGTTTTTATTGCCTTCCATCTCCACCAGGGCATGCCAGGAACTTTGTTTGGCATGATAAATTTTGTTCGTGTATTCTCTCCGGATTGCATTGTATCTTTCCTTGTACTGTGCTACTGTTTGCAGTGGGTGTGTTCTTCTTTTTCTTTGTAACTCTTTCCTTGCACGCTGGAGAGAGGAGTGGAGATCTGTTATTTCTTCTGACCACCAGGGAACTGATTTTGGATGTCAGGTACATTTTTTCATCGAGGCATGTGATGCTTTATGGAGTAAGTCTTGCAGGAAATTAGTTTTCTGGTAGCTATTCATGGTTCGAAAGCGCTCAGCTGAATGGTGGTGAAGAGCATCTCAGACAATGTTCTCAAAGATATCCCATTTGGCAGTTCTAGTGGAGAATATGATGGTATCGTGAACATACATCAGATGAGTAGAGGTGCTGTTTTCATTGCTATATGTTATTAGTCGATCACTGGTGGTGGCAGTGTCGTGTACTTGCCAGTGCCTTAGTCTGTTGACAAGAGAGGGGGTTAATAGTGTGATATCCAGATTAGACTTCCCAGCTGTACGTAGTTGGCTGTCCAGGTAGGTTGGCTATTACAAGTCCATGAGAGGAGATGAATTCCTCTAGTAGGTCTCCTCTGGCATCAGTGGTGGCATTATGCCATTGGGTTGATCGAGCATTTGCGTCAGAAGCTATGATAACATCTGCATTTCCAAGGAGGTCAAGGGCTTGTTCAAGACGAGCAATGCGTGGCTGTATCTCGGTGCCAAATTAGAAATACGCCGTGAGAAATGTGATGCAGCCAAAGTTGCCCTCAAAATTGCCCCAGCCAGATGTGGGCAGCATAGGGAATCAATTCTAGTGATGACTAGATCTGGATTTTGGACAATGATGGCTGCGAGACAGTGCTCTTGTGTAGTTTGAATTTTTCTGTACATTGGGGATAACCAGAGATCCTGCCACATATGCAGTAGGGCTCTTGTAGAAGGAGATCAAGATTTAATTCCTCCGTGAGGAAATGGAGCTGAGATGCCACTGAAGTTGATTTTTGTGCATTTATTTGGCCTATGCGAAGTCTGGATGATGGTAAGTACGGTGTTCTACTTTCCATAATTGGTGTTATTGCGTATTATTTCAGCTGCTCTCTTGTAAACAAGGCACCATTTCTCACAGAGTGGTCACTAGGTTTGTTGATGGCTTACAATTGGCGCATTTCGGTGGTGAAGTTTTATTGGGGCATTCTTTGTAAATGTGGCCGGCTTCAGCACAGTGGCCACATACAGGTTTTTGTTTCAGACATTTGGCTGATATGTGTCTGTATTCTAAACAGTTGTAACATTTCAGGACTGGTACAAAATCCCTTACCCCATGTGAGGACCAGCCTAGAAAGACACTTTCTTGAATAATTAATTGTTTTCTGATTCTGGGAGATACTTCTATGATCCAATTTCGGCAATCATGTACCCTGGTTTTAGTGGAGTATTTGATCTTAATTTCACTATAAGCATCCTCCTTCTCCATAGTCTCATAAAGGTTCCTGTTGTAGATTTCTTTAATTAAGTCATCCTTCTGGATGGAGCTTTCTACGTCAAATACTATCAAGCTGGGGCCCCCGAAGCTTGGGGGTCTCAAAGACAAGACTAGTATCCACTTCGGTCCTGCAGGATTTTATCTTATCTAAGTCAGATTTCGTGGCTGTTTCAAGAATGATTCCTTTGTCCCTGATCTTGCGGATACTTTTAATCTTGACATTACCTAGCTTTGGTTTGATAGGCTGAAGGATTTTGTTTTTCACTCCATCACTGTCAGCAATGTCGCAGCCCTCTCCAGCTTTAATGATGAGCATGTGTTTATATTCAGGGGTAGTTACTTTGGGCATTTTTGCCACAGCTGCATATGATAATTGTGGGGTCCTTACAGGTGGGTCCACAGATATGGCTGTTGAGGTCTGGACGTCCGTAGGTATGAGAGCAGGACTGTTGACAGCCGCAGTTAATGTAGAGTTAGTCAATTGGAGGAGTTCGTTTGCGACTTTAAGTTGTTGATTTTCTATTATCAAATTCATACATCTTCTCAAGGGAGCCCCAGCAACGTGGTATACAGAGCAAGGTAGTTTTAGGGATCATACTCTTGTCACCGTTTAAGCAACACTCCACTTTACATCTCAAAAGAGGAATTATCTTGAGATTGGATAAGTTATTGCTCAGAAAAGTGGGAAGTTCCTCGTCAACTTTAGCATCCTCCCAAAGCTTGGTGGTAGGGCATTTAAAGTGACCGATACATTTTTCTTGGTTAGTACTACCTTCAGCAAAGTTTTGCATACCACACTGGCTGGCATACAAATGACTATCACTGAAATGCCGCCTTCTTCTTCCATTATTAAAAAATTCCGGTTTGTAGATAACTGAATTATTGGAGGCTACTCCATAGTTGTTGTTAAGGTTACAGTTATCATTTGCAGCAGATTGTATCTGGATATTGCGCTTTTCGTCATGAATTACTTCTGAAGAGGAAGATGTATTTTGTGCTTTTGTAATTTCAGGGTTATGCAGAGCAGCAGGACTGCCAGTATAATTGCTTTCTTCTGCATTTGATAGAGTTGGATCCGTCAATTTTAATAGAATTATCAGGCTCGCTTGCCTTTCCTTTGGTTTTCATCGCTTTATTTTGTGGAATTTTATTATGTGCATGCATTTTGCATGCTTGGCATAGGAAGAGGTTCCTCTTTGCGAGTGGCAACTTTGATAGTTTATTGACACAGCAAGCCCCTAGGATAATCAAGCAGCTGACACATTGAACAGTCAGCAAAGCAAGCTTCCAGCACTGACTGCCTGTGGTCTTTTCGGTGTTAGCACTTTTCTTCTGTATTGGACTTGGCATATTTAGGCAATAAACAATTCTTACAAATTAGCAGAAGTGGAATAGTTTGTTTTTCTGATTTGGAGCGAGGGCTTTAAGGCAATTCATTACAACAACAACTAGCAGATATATACCGACTTGTAAGTCATTAGCAGCAGGTCACTAGAGAGTTGATTCTTTAAGAAATAAGGGATTTAAACGACCTTCTTAAGTGCTAACCTTAACCTTGAAAGGTTTCCGAGTGGATAGCTTTAGCATTGCCGGGGTAGTAGAAGGCAAACTTTGTTCTGATGAAACATTACTGATTAGTTGAATTATAACACACAGAAAAATGAAAATAAAAGTTTACCTGTCACATGGAATACCATACTCGATCTGCCAATGGGTTCCTCATATTAACAGGAATGTCCTGGTATACTTTAAAACAGTTTATCCATCGCGATAAACTGTTTTAAACTATATATTTTTTGCACTAAACACAGCAACAAACTGTGTGGTCACACTTCCCATCAACGTCCGTTATCTCCTATCTCAGTATAATATAAAAGTTAAAATGCAACATGTATTTCATGGTTCTTTGATTTAATTAAATAAAAGCAAAAATGTTAGTCAGGTCATGATATACAGCCAGATTTTTCATGTACCTTACTTACTTTTTACTGTATTTTAATTAAAGTTAAAATACAGCATGTATTTCAAGTTTCTGCTGTGATTAATATAATGAATAAATAGTATTATTCATATATTCAGTATGTTATAAAAAAAAAAAAAAAAAAGTTCTCTAAGGGGTAATTGACTCTCATGTGCACATTGTTTAAACTGAGCCCAAGAACTTTTCTTCTTCTGCATATCTACCACATTTTCCATTCACTCCTCCAATAAGCACACTGCATCAAAAATATCCAGTGCTTTAACTGCAATACACGAAGGGAGGATTGAAAATTTTTGCCCAATATAGATTGCAAAGGTTTTCATGAAAGACAATATTGAAATTTCGTGACTCTTCTTGTATGTTTACAGAGTTTCAGGTTTGTAACTATATTCTTTTCCTCTACAGAGGGCATTTGAAGTGTGGAATGTGAATGAAGACTGTGAATCTTGAGAGAATCAAGCACCTTGCGGTCATTGAGTACCTTCATTTAAAGAGAAGGTCGACGAAAGAAATTCATGAAGAGATGCAGCAAACATTAGGGGAAGCTTATCCTTCAATATGCCACAGTCAAAAACTGGGTTGCAGAATTTAAGCATGGACGAGACAGTGTTGAAGATGCACTCTGCAGTGGGAGGCCTGTTACTGTGTTGACATCTGCTGCAAATGTAGGTGCCATTCATGATCTGATTATGAAAGACCACAGCATAAAACTAAAGCACATTGAGCCAACATTCAACATCTCCTATGAGTGAGCTCGTGATATTGTGGTGGATGTTATGGGAATGACAGTTCCTTTGAGGTTGGCCCTAAATCACTAAATGCAGATGAGAAGTGGGAAAGAGTGAGGTGTTGTAATGAGATTGTGCAGCATTTTTAAACTAATGAAGCTCAGTTTTGGGGGTAGTGTGTCACTGTGGATGAAATGTGGATGCATAACTTCAACCCTGAAACAAAAGAACAATCGAAAGAGTGAAACATCCCTCTTCTCGCCCAAAAAGTTGAGTGCAAAAGTCAGTTGGGAAAGTCATGGTGTCCATCTTCTGGTATACAGAAGACAATGCATTTGTGACTCAGGCACTCCATGACTATGGGTTTGAGCTATTGTAGCATCCACCCTACTTACTGGATTTAGCTCCTTCGTTTTTTTTTCTGTTTCCAAATATCAAAAAGGACTTGAAAGGACAGAAATTCTACAGTGACAATGCTATGATGGATATAGTCAACAACTGGGGTGAATAAAAATCTTCTGAATTTTATTTGAGTTGGTTATGAAAGATAGTGAATTGGGCCAGAGAGTGTTGACTTAAATGAAAAATAAATTGAGTTTTCACAACTATCCAGCATTCCTTCTATGAGAGGCTAAAAACTTTTCAACTTCCCCTCATACAGTGTGACATGTAGGAAAAAAGAAATGATAATTGCCATATTTCTATTTGTCCAATTTTAATAAAATCTAGGATGGCTATTAGCAAATCTTACTAAAAGAGGCATAAAATTTTATGAAAAGCCATCCTCTGGAAGTATAGTTTTATGTATGAAAGCTGTCATTACATTGTAAGGATTTTACACATAAACAGATGTTCCTAAAAAGGCAGGCAGATTTATACAGTGAATATATGATTTAACACAAATTTTAGCCAAAAAATATGTTACCTTATTAGCTGAAATATACAGTACTTCTATTGCACCAGTGTCCTCTGCCTTTGAAGATGTGTATCCAACTCTAGCATTGAGTTGGGTACCCATCACATTGCCGATTTTTCACCTAATCTCCTTTAGCAGAACAGAAAGTCACAGGGGAGCGCATCTCCTCTGGTTTTGTGTCCTCCTAAAGTCAGCTCTGCAAGCATAACAAGCAGTATAAACAATAATTGATTCTTGAACTGCCTCTGACAGGTCCTGCTCCTACACGGTTTCACGAATAATTCTGGTTGAAAAATGAAACCAGTATTATTTTGTAATAGAAGCAATAGTTTTGTTCCAGGTTTTTGAGTGCCCTCTTTTGTGATCACATAATGTACTTTTTCAGGTCAAATTGATGGCCAGGAAATTGCTGTTGCTCCAGTGTTGCTTCCTAAACCACGTCCACCACCACCACACAGACTTTCACCAATTCGAAGAGGTCCTATTCCAATGTGGAGAAGATCTCCACCTTTTCGAATGAGAGATAGGCGCAGGTAAGCTGTGTAATGAGAGGCAATGCAGTAACACTGCTATGTTATTTTGGCATGACTGAATATGAACATTTCATTCCATATGTGATAATTACAAAAAACTGTTATGTTTTTCATACACTCCACAGAGGCTTGAAGAAGGGGAAGGAAAAATTATGACATTTTCCATAGTGCACCTATTTTGATATACAAAATATATTACAAATTGTATTTTCTGTTAATAAATAGAAATAGACGTTTTAATTGTAAATTTAGAAAATGCGATTTGGAAATTTCTCGTAGATGAAAATACCTCAAATTTATCATTTCATTGTTTCCTTTTAACTTGAAAGACTTCCGACAAAGGATCTATTTGTATATTCTCAGTCCCCTGAAAAAGTCACATATTGCATTTATTTTCTCACTTGTGCATAGAGTCGGGCGCCGGAGGCAACGGCCGTACAAAAGAATGAACGACTAGGTGCTCGATACATTTTCATAGCCATAGATCACTTACGGTCAAAATTCAGAAATGCATTTTTTTGGAGACTATTTAATTTATTTCTTTTGCTAAATTGAGGGAATTGACACGTTTATGTGCGTGTAAGTGGAAAGAAGGTGGTAAGTGTCTTAAGCCATATGCGGAAGGACCTGAAATGAAAGGAAATGGAACCAAAGAATCGGCAATATGGGCTTTGGGTACTTGAGAAATTTTATGATGAAATGTGCCACTTGTAATCTTCCAAAGCGCCACGTTTGGCGCATTCACCATAGGTTGGCCACCCCTGATTTAGATGATCCTGCAGTGCTTCTTTAACCAGTGACTCCATTATTTTCCCTGGAATCGAAGTTAAACTAACAGGTCTGTAATTACTTGTGTCACCCTTTGATCCTCCTTTGTGAATTGGGGACACATTTGCACACCTCCACTCCATGGGGATCTCCCCTGATTCCAAGGACGTTTTCATATTATAGCTAAGGGTTTGCTTACTTCCTTTGCTGCCCCCTTCAATATAACTGAATAGTTCCCATCCACTGCAGGTGCCTTCCTTATGTTTAACTTCAACAATTTCTCCTCCACTTTGCTCTGAGTTATTACAAAATCACTTACCTCACTATTAGAGTTTGATACACTTCTGGCATTCCTCTCCTTGAATAACTCCTCGTGTGAATGTTGATGCAAAATACTCATTCAGTTTATCAGTTACCTGAGCATGATCATCAATAGTCGAACCATCTAAGTTAAGTGGACCAATCTGAGTCATCCCTTTCCTTCTAGAGTTTACATAACTAAAGAACTCTTTGCTGTTTTTCTTTGCATCCTTTGCCAAAAATTTCTCGTAATTTGCCTTCGCCTGCCTAACCTTTGTGACTTGATTAATGACTAGGTTATATCTGCCATAGGCTTCTGTGTCGTTTGATAGTTTATATGCATCCGATGCATTTTTCTTCTCTGCCACGAGTTTCCTTAGTTCGTCTGACATCCATTTGTACCTAAACCTAGAACAGTATTTTTTAGTTGGAACAAAAAGTCTTAGTAGCTTCCAAGATTACTTCCTTGAATGCGTCCCATTTAGAATTTGCTGTTGGTAACATTGTCAGTTGGTCCTACTGTATTGAATTTAAAAAATCTCTGAGACCACTGTAGTCACCTTTACAAAAGCAAAAACCCTTCCCTTTACCCCTTATGGTAGTTACATCTTTAAGTAAATCCCACGGCAGTACACTGTGATTACTGCCACCTAGTGGGTCCTTTATCTGGAGATTCTGAATATGCGATCACGAGTATTACTCTCTCTGCCCAGGGACTCATATCTGGTGAGTATGGGCATGGAACATCCAGGATCCTGAGCTGGATATCATCATTCTTCTCTCTCTTGGTGATTTCCCCCCCCCACCCCACCCCAGGGTAACTCAGAATTTTTTTTTTTTTTTTTCCTGGTGCAGCAAAAGCCTCAGACTTCCTTGCACCATATGCCTAATAATGATAATGTTGCTGTAGAAAACAGTCATCCAATAAATCAACAAACATCTTGCTAGTGTGCGAGTGATCAACCACAAGTTCAATCAATATCTGGAAAGTTAAAATTCCCCATTATAAGACATTCTGATTTACTGGCCCACTTTATTTCTCTGCACAATTGCTCATTATACTCATCAGATTCATTAGGCCTATAACACACACTCTCATTTTCCCTTTCCCAGTGCTTATTTTTATTTTTATTTTATTTATTTTTTTGGTAGTTGTTGGCGCATCGGTTTCTGTGGCCATAATGCACCTCCCAAGGTTTTTGCAGTACTCTGATCCAAGCCCGAGGCGGGATTCGAACCCGCGACCTTTGGGTTGCCAGGCAGGCACTTTACCCACCTGGCTAGCCCGGTCAGCCCCAGTGCTTATGTCACACCACGCTGACTCAACAGTGCATTGTCCACCAATGTCAATTGGATGCACTTCCTTAGATTTTGTGTGTTTCTTAACTAACAGCATAATTCCTCCTACCTTCCTGTCCTGTCTATCCTTTCTATACACATTTTACTCCCCAAATTCCAATTCTGCACTGCTTATAAACCGTGTGGCACCATGTCTCTGATATCCTAACAATATCCAGTAAGCACTTCAACCTGGATAGAGTCTAATCTGTTTCTGTTTTCTTAAAGGATTTCAGATTTTCTCATATGTTTTGTGTAATTCCTGTACCACGTCTTCGGTGAATTCCTGAATTTCTGCCCTTATTACACCATCATTCACCATATATATAAATATATATATTACACCATATACACTGTGCTGACACTTTATTAGGTACACCTACCTAGGAATGTGTTGAGTCTCCTTTAGCCTTCAAAACAGCTTGAATTTGTCTAGGCATGGATTGAACAAGATGCTCAAAACATTGTGCAGGAATGCAGTACTATGCAGGCACGAGTGTATCACGCAGTTCCTTGAGATTCGAGGGAGGTGTAGGCCTGCAGCGAACAGCCATTTCCTTCTCATCCCAAAGATGTTCAATAGGATTGAGATCCGCAGACTGATTGGGCCACTCCAGCAAAGAAAAGTCATTGTCATGTTCCTGGAACTATTCCATAGCGATTCGAGCTTTGTGCACTGGCGCATTATCCTGCTGGAAGTAACCATCTGACTGAGGATAAACTGTCAACACGAACGGACGCACTTGGTCAGCAACGATGTTTAGATACGATGTGGTGTGGCATTCAGGTGTGAATCTGTGGGCATCAATGCAACCACCGTGTGCCAAGAAAACATTCTCCACACCATAACACTGCTCCCACCACCTTGCACAGTATTCGTCAGACATGACGGGTCCATGGATTCATGTTGTTTTTGCCAAATTCTGAGCCTTCCATCAACGTGATGCACCAGGAACTTTGACTTGTCAGACCAAGCAACTGTTTTCCAATCCTTGATAGGCCAGTGCTGGTGTTGCTATACCCACAGCAGGCGTGCTCTCTTGTACTTCATTGATAACAAAGGTACGCGATGTGGCCGTCGGCTGTTGTAACTCGTTTGCGACAAAGTGCGACTAGTGGTCCATTGGGTATCAATGATATACCCAACAAATCACTGATGTGTGACATTGTGGCCATCTGTTTGCTTGCACAATTCTAGCCATCCTCCTCTGACCTCTCTCTTATCAACAAGCGATTTTCTTCCACAGGGGTGCCGTTGAGAGGATGTTTTCTGTTCATTGCACCATTCTCGATACACCCTTGAAACTGGTGTGTGAAAAGTTCAGGAGAACTGCCATTTCAGAGATGCTTTGTCCAGCACGTCTTGCACCTACTACCATGCCACGTTCGAAGTCCATTAGATCACTCCTTTGCCCCATTCTTGCTTAACTGATACTATAAAGGTTGTTCTGCTGCATTTATATCCACAACTGTGGTCGTGTGACTTGCAACGTTGTGGGACAAAGCATTTGTGTGCACAGCAGGGGTGTACCCAATCAAGTGGCAGCACAGTGTATATAAATATATAACATGAGAAAATAATGAACAATTAATCAGTTAAATGAATGTTAATTCATTAAGTTCTGTACTGAACACTAAGTTTCGTATTCAGTAAAGATACTGAGTCAAAACATATAGTAAATATTGGAACTTTTCTGGGTATACCACTGAAGGGGTTAATGCAAAGTGTGACATAATCTAGAGGACATCATATTATACAATTTCAGCCTATGCCTCAGAATGCTGATATTTTTTAGCATATACTGATTTTGCTTGCTCCCCAAGCAAACAGTGAATTTTAAGGTATGGGTTAAGATGAGTCCACATGAAAGGAGACAACTTGTACTGGAATATTCAGAGTTGCAAAGACAGTATACACTGCTGAAATTTTATAAAATTTTATTTGCCATTGCTTGGGATTTACAACAGAGAATCAGTCTTTTTTTTTTTTTTTACTTGATTTGGCCCCTTCTCTATTTTGCTGTTGCATAAATGCACTTGACACTTTGTCTGAATGGCAGTACCATTGTTATAAATAAAACTTTGACTCAACATTTTTGAATAGGTGCAAATCTGCTATAGTAACTTTCTTGAAGCAGTCATAATCAGTTGATATACGTAAGGTAGTGTTTAAAATCTTACTGTAGCAGCAGTATGTGGCTGTATGTTAATATAAAAGAAGTATTGTCTTTGAAATTTAATTTCTAGTGCAGTGTGGGCTTTAAAAAAAACCCCGCCTGCAAATACCTAAAGTCCCATTTTTTTGAAAGTCAAAAGTTGTCAGCTTTGATTTGCTCATGCTTTTAATTTATAAATATTTTTTTAAAAGAGTCAATATCCATTTTACAGCCAATTTATTTTATATTTTTATTCATGGATGTTTTAATCTGTAAAAACTGTTTTTTTCTAGATCCTTTTGCAGCAGCGTACTTTCATTAGTATCATTAACAAGCCTGATATACCATCATTTATAAATACAGAAAACAACAATGGGCCCAACACTGAACCCAATAGTCCACAAAGAGCAGTGTCCATTGATTACCACTCTCTGTCTTCTCCCACTCAACCATCTATTTATCCGTAGCAGCAATTTGCCTCCAATGCCGCACTGCTCAAATTTGTGCAGCAGTCTTAAATGTGCAAAAGTATCAAAAGCCTTTCTAAGAAAGGCTTTTGAAATATATATGATATCAAAGTTATTCCCTGCATCCAGTTGCTTTATGACCACATCATATTATCCAATTAATTGGGCAGACAAGACTTCCCCTTCTCCATGCTGTGTCCGAGCTATAAATGAAATCTTGTCCAAATGATCCTGCAGTGTCTCCATTAATTTCCCTGGAAGAGAAGTTAAACTAACAGGTCTGTAATTACTTGTGTCATCCTTTATGAATTGGGGTCACATTTGCACTTCTCCAGTCCATGGGTACCTCCCCTGAGTCCAGGGTAGCTGTTATGATTATGGCTAAGGATTTGCTTATTTCCTTTGCTGCTTCCTTTAATATAACTGGATAGATTCCATCCACCCCAGATGCCTTTCTTATGTTTATCTTCAACAATTTCTCCTCCACTTTCCTCTCAGTTATTACAAAATCATCTAGCTTACTGCCAGAGTTTAGTTCACCTCTGGCATTTCCCTCCCTGAATAATTCCTGTGAATGTAGATGCAAAATACTCATTTAGTTTGTTAGCCACGTGAGCAGGATCATCATCAACAGTTGAACCATCGATATCCAACGGACCAATCTGATTCATCCCATTCCTTCAAAAGTTAACATACATAAAGAACTCTTTGCTGTTTTTCTTTGCATCCTTTGCCTGCCTAACCACCTTTGTGACTTGGTTACACACCAGCTTATATCTATCATAGGCTTCCATGTCACCCATTAATTTATATGTATCCCATGCATTTTTCTTCTCTGCCACATGTCTCATTAGTTCATCTGACATCCGTTTAGTGTAAATCTTGAACAATATTTCTTAGTTGGTATGTAAAGTTTGTTTGTTATTTGGTTTTTAGGAGCATTAGCAACTAAGGCCATATTGCTCCGGGGATATGCGGTGGTCATTCCCTGACCTTTTCGCATCCTCCGTATTTGGTGATCACAGGCTCGAACCCCGGTCTAATTAAGAAGTGTGTGCTACGCACTACTGCTCCTGCCCACCTGGCTACGGAGGCGCTAGAGGTATGTAAAGCCTAGTAGATTCCAAGATTAATTCTTTGAATGCTTCTCATTTTGAATTTGCTGTTGGTAACATCATCAGTTGGTCCCACTGTATAGAATTTAAATGCTGTCTCAAACCTCCTTAGTCGCCTTTACGAAAGCAAATACCCTTCCCTTCCCTTTACCCCTGATGGTAGTTACCTCTTTGAGTAAATCCCACTTCAGCACACTGTGATCACTGCCACCTACTGGTTCCTTTATCTGCAGATTCTTAATGCATGAAGAATCACTACTGATGATCATCCCTCTAGTTGCCTCCCGAACATGCTGATGTGGAAAACAATCATCCAATTAATTCACAAAAGCCTTGCTAGTGTGTGAGTGACCAACCCACAAATTTCAGTCAATATCTGGGAAATTAAAATCCCCCATTATAAGACTCTCTGATTTACTGGCCCACTCTATTTACCTATACAGTTTTTTTATTATAATCATCAGAGTTGTATAACACACTCGTACTCTCAATTTTGATTTCCCAGTGCTTATGTCACACCAAACTGACTCGACACTGCACTGTCCAGGGATGTCAACTGGCTGTACTTCCTTGGATTTTGTGTTTCTTAACTAATAGCATAACCCCTCCTCCCTTCCTATCCTGTCCATCCTTCCTGTACACATCGTACTCCCCAAATTCCAGTTCTGCATTTCTTATATCTGTGTGACACCACATCTCTGATATTCCAACAATATCTGCCTTTGATGTTTTGACCAACACTTCAAATTCATCAAATTTATTTACCAAACTCCTAGCATTGGTGTACATGCAAGTATACTCTTAGCTACCCTAACACAACCCATGTGTTTCCTTGTACCGCAATGACTCCCAGCAGTCTCTGAAATCTCCTGCATTTTGTTTTCTAGGCTGCTGCTTATTCCAATAGAAGCAATGCAAGAATCACTTCCACCTCTGCCAGCGTTTACTGTTAATCTATTAGTCCGTGTATCCTCCCCCCCCCCAAGCTAGTTTTCCTACTAGCCTAACACTGCCTCAATAGCATCAGCAAATATTCTTGCACACTTTCTATTTAAGTGTATCCCATTCCTGTAAAAGCAGTCCCTCCTGTTAACAAGCAGACCAGGCTGAGAAAAACTTCTACTTCTTGAGCCTTGCACAATCTCTCCACGGCCGAATTGATCAACAAAGCTCTCATCATTATGGAGACTTCATCTAAAAAGAGGCTTTGAGCTTCTTGAAAGTGTTCAAAGACAGGCAACTCACATGGTGAGATTGGCAAATGACTTTGATTATATGGGTTATAGAGCTTGGAAACTACCTTAGATGTGTCCTGATTGAGATTTATAAGGTTCTGAGGTCTTTTCCTCTTCACGCTGAATAGGCTTCTCTTCCAGACGCCTGGTCAGCGTGAAGAGGAAAAGGCCAAACCCTCCAGCATATGACAGCATGACAAAACAAATGGCCCTCATTCCCCAGCAGTTTTCACTCCCCCCTCTTACGGCAGCGAGAGGATCAGAGTGGAAGCAGAGGGCGCTAAGAATCTCGGTACCACCAGGCTGCCAAGCATGGAAACTGAACTTGGCCTGTTACAATGTAAGATCACTCATCGGTGAAGACAGGATATTAGAACTGGAAAAGGAATTAGAAAATGTGAATTGGAATATCATCGGTTTGGCTGAAACAAGAAGAAGAAATGAATCACTTATATGTTTATCAAGCACTTCCTAATTCATTTCACAAATATACGTGGTCTCAATTCTAATCTCAACGATGTCCATTTCCACTTGCAGTCTGCCAAACCCCATGTACTTCTTCTGACAGAATCTCAGTTATCGGTTGATTCAACTACTGCTCATCTCAGTTGCCCAAATTATTCGCTGTATGATTCCTTTCACCTCAAGGGTGGTACTTGTACATATGTCCATTCTGATATTTACCTGTCAAAGACTTGGTAATTTTGAATCTCCTCTTTTCGACCTTCTCTGGCTTAAACTCTCTCTACCTCATGGTGCCAAATTCATCTGTTGTCTCTATCGTTCTCCCAACTCCACTAACCACTTGGAGCTCTTTGACTTTCCTTTCTTTGCAACTTGACTTTCTGCAGTCCAACTTTCCTAACAGTGAGGTAACTTTCCTTGCTGATTTTAATGTTCACAACTCCAGCTGGCTTCCGTTTTCTAGTCACACTGACCCAACTGGTCGAGATGCTGAGGCTTTTGCAATTACTAATGATCTAGAACAGATTGTTCATTTACCTATAAGAATACCGGACAGTCCTAACCATACAGCCAACATGCTTGATCTTTTTCTCTCAAACAACCTTTCTATGTACACGGTCGAAGTGAGAGGTCCTTTAGGCACTTCAGATCCCAACTTGGTGATTGTCTCTTCTCCAATGGAACCTTTATCTCATGGCTATTCCCAACCTCGTGTTGTTTGGCATTACAAGAATGCAAAATGGGATGACCTGCGAGACTTCTTTTCTTTTTTTCCTTGGTCGGATTACTGTTTCAAAACTTCTGATGTCAACGTTTGCTCAGATCGTGTCAGTGAAATTATTCTTGCAGGAATGGAATCCTTTATCCCACACTCCACTTTAAAATCTCGTCCTTTATCTAAACCTTGGTTTTCCAATAAATGTGCTAAGGCTGTTCAAGAGAAGAATGTTGCATATCGTAATTGGCTTGTTTCTAATTCTTCAGTTTCATTATCTGCTTACACCGAAGCTCGCAACAATTGTAAAGCAGTTATTAATCAGTCCAAACTAGAGTTTGAACAGGCTAAGAGTAGAAAATGTGCTTCTTGCCCTAATGGTAGCCGCGCATTCGGGTCTCTTGCCAAAGCTATTGGCCGCATCTTTTCCCATCTCTGCTCCCACCTCTGTCCAAACCAGATGGTTCTGTTGTCACTTCAGCCAAGGATAAAGCTGACCTGCTAGCATCCCATTTTTCTTCCAGCTCATGTATTAATGATCTTGGTAAAACACCTCCCACCATTCCCAACACGCTCCATTCAATGCCTCCTGTGGTCTTCCTTCAAAAGGATATCAGAAGGATTTTGATGAATCTTGATGCTAAGAAAGCTCCAGGTCCTGATGGTATTTCTCCACTTGTTCCCAAAACCTGAACTTACTCCTATTCTTTGCCGCCTTTTTTCACTTTCTTATTCCAAAGGTGTTTTTCCTTCTGCTTGGAAATTTGCTTATATCCAGCCAGTTCCTAAAAAGGGTGACAAATCCCTCCCATCCAATTATCGTCCTATTGCGATTACTTCTACTCTTTCTAAAGTAATGGAGAAATCAATTAACCGCCAACTCTTAAACTACCTAGAAACCTTCCGTCTGATCAACGATCGCCAGTATGGATTCCGTCGGTGTCGATCCACTGGTGATATTCTGGCTTTTATGTTACCATTTATGGACTAATTCAATGGAAAGGTTTGGTGAAACACAACTAGTTGCTCTTGACATCTCAAAGTCTTTTGATCGTGTTTGGCATAAAGGTCTTCTAAACAAGCTTCCATCTTATGGTTTGCCAACTGTTTTTAGTAATCAGTTATCCAGTTTTCTCTCTGATCGCCTCACTGAGGGTGATGGTAGATGGCTCTCTGTCTTCTAACTTCTCCATTAATGCTGGTGTCCCCAAGGTCCAGTTCTTTCCCCCACTCTTTTCCTCTTCTATATTAATGACCTTCTTCCATTGAATGGAAATCCCATCCATAGTTTTGCTGATAATAGCACATTGCATTCCACTTTCTAATTTGAGAAACCTTGCCCTGCTCAATCAGCTTCAACTTCTCGAATATCTGCTACCAATTCCTTAAATGCCGATCTTCAGGTAATTCTCCAGTGGGGCAAAGACAACTTAGTTGATTCCAACCCTTCTAAAACTCAGTCTTGTCTTATATCTCGCAAAAAGGATTCTTCTTCTCCTATGTTTATCTTTAGTGACACTCCGATTTCTAGGCAAAATGATATATCTCTTTTGGGGATTACCCTGACTTCTAATCTCTCTCTTGGCTTCCTCTGCATCTAAAAAACTTGGTTTTCTCTTTCGCTCTCGGCGTTACTTTTCTTCCAAACAGCTGCTCACTCTGTATAAATTGCAAATCCGCCCTGCCATGGAATATTGTTCCCACATTGGGGTGGCGCCCCCAAAACCTCTCTCTCAGGCTTCTTGATTCCATTCAGAAGAGGGCAGTTAGGTTAATTAATGATTCATCTCTAACAGAGTCTCTCCACTCGCTTTCCCATAGTCGTACTGTTTCTGCTGCATGCCTCTTCTACTGATATTTCCATGGGCACTGTTTTTCTGAATTGGCTTCTATAATTCCCGCTCTCTCTTTCAAAACAGTCCGAATATGTGTCGCCACCAGCCAACATCCATTTACTGTCCAACTTCAAACCCACAGAACCAACTTTTCATCTTCCTCATTTATTCATTCAACTGCCGTTTTCTGGAACAACCTTCCTTCATACGTATTTCCTGAAAATTACAATCTACAGAAGTTCGAGTCCAATGTCAATAATTATATCTTCTTTCGTCTTCTCAACCTCCAACCCAAGCACGGTACTAAGTACTATAGGTTCTAATACCTCTCGTGTTTTGGGTTCACATTAAAAAAAAAAAAAAAACCTGAAGAATAGCGATGGTGTACTTATAAACAGCAGAGAAGGCATAATTCAAATAGCAGAAGACTGCTAGAGAACTATACAAGGAGCGAGGGAATGATGCCAGCAGTGGCGAAGATGGATTGCAAATTAGTAACACATACAATATACCCGATATTCTTCCTGATGAGGTAGAACATGCATTGAAGAAAATGAAGAATCAGAAAGCCCCGGGGGAAGATGAAGTTACTGTAGAGTTTTTAAAATTGGGAGGAAGAGACATAACACAAAAACTGGCAAGGCTCTTCACAAAGTGCATTAGAAAAGGTGTGACGCCTAAGCAGTGGAATAATGCAATCATAGTTTTGCTGCATAAGAAAGGAGATAAATCAGAAATTGGAAATTATAGACCAATTAGCTTGTTATCCCACATCTACAAGTTGTTCACAAGGGTCATTACTAACAGATTAGAAAGAATACTTGATGAGAATCATCCGAAAGAGCAAGCTGGCTTTAGGATAGGATTCTCAATTATGGATCACCTTCACGTAATATCACGGCTAATGGAGAAAGCAAATGAATATAAAACACCATTATGCCTGGCATTTGTGGATTATGAAAAGGCATTTGACTCCATACAGCATAAGGTAACGTTTCGGGCACTGGAAAGACAAAGCATCGATACCCCACACATTATGATTTTGAAAAAAATATATGAGTGCTACCTCCTTTATTAGACTAGACAAAGACAGTAGGAAATTTAAAATCGAGAAAGGAGTTCGACAAGGAGACACTATCTCCAAAGCTGTTTACTGCTGCCCTTGAGGAAGCTTTCAGAAGATTAGACTGGTTGCAGAAAGGAGTCAATGTGAACGGAGAGCACCTAAACCATTTACGATTTGCAGATGACATTGTGGTCATAAGCCATGATCCCAAAGAATTAGAGGAAAATCTTAATCAGTTATGCACAGTTAGTAAGGATTTTGGACTAAAGATGAATTTGGCTAAAACAAAAGTAATGATGAACAAGTATGCCACAGAAAGGGAAATAATGATTGAAGGAGCAGTAATTGAAAAGGTGAGTCATATACTTATCTGGGACAAATCATTAGCTGTAATAATGATAAATGGCTGGAAGTCAAGAGAAGAATAAATTTTGGATGGATAGCATTCAGGAAATATAGTCACATACTGAAGAGCAATATCCCAGTTTGTCTGAAATGTAAAATAACGAATCAATGTATGCTCCCCACAATGACTTATGGAAGTGAAACTTGGGCACTCACCAAAAGAATGGAAGAGAAGCTGAGAACTACACAGCGAAGAATGGAACGAATTATATTGGGAATCAGACTGTTAGATAAGAAGAGAAACACATGGATTAGGCAGCAAACTCAAGTAAAGGACATTCTTATCAAAACTAAAGAACTAAAATGGTCTTGGGCAGGACACATAGTTCGAAGACATGATGACAGATGGACTAAGAAAATAACAGAATGTTATCCAAGAGGAGCTAGAAGAAAACCTGGAAGACAAAGGCGGAGATGGATAGATGAAATTCATGAGTTTTTGGGTAGTAAATGGATGGCCAGTGCTCAAAACAGAAGGAACTGGAAAGTTGCTGGAGAGGCCTTCATCCTGCAGTGAATTGAAAATGGCTGATGATGATGATGAAGGTTCTGAGAGATGTTAGTAAAATGAGTGAAGATGAAATTTTCACTATTATAACAATTCCAGAACTTCCAGGCTGTAAATTCAAATTACATGGGAAGAAATTTAGACTAGATTGTAGAAAGTTTTCTTTTAGCCAGCAAATTGTTGATTTCTGGAATTAGTTGCCTCTGCAAGTAGTTGATGCTGACAGTTTGAAGAAATTCAAAGATCAAATGAATATGAGGAGGGAAGTGCATGATTTGTCTCTTTTTTTAACTACTTAATAATGAAAAGGTGTTCATGATGATAACCATTAATGGTGACCCCAAAAAATTCCAGGCAGTGTCATGTCCAAACCAAGCTCAAATAGCATTAGTCACATAGGCTTGTTGTGGAATCTATTGTCCATACTTATTCTCCACTCCTTAACTTCTTATGGAGTAATATTATATGGCTATATATAATTCACTATGACTCCTGCATGTGCAAGTATGGGCTGCCATTATGGGAATAAGCTGACAAAATTGGACATATTGTTGACTGAAACCTTATCACCATGGTAAGGCAAAGTAATATAGACCTACAACAATAAGTTCCCCATTCTTGTTGGGGAAACCAGGACACATTGCTACATATACTACTGGAACAACCAACAAAATAAGTACCAACAGCTTTAGAAGCTTAAATGGCAACAAACTGGAATTAACCAAAGAAACAGGTCGATGTTTTATCAGAGTAGCAGGTACCACAGAAACAAAGTGGATAAATACAGATGGGATTAAACAATAATTATAAATTAATTTTAGTATGACCAAATGATGTAAGGAAATGGACTTTTTCTGCATTAGCCAAAAAAAAAATAATAAAATAGAATATTCATACTGTTCCTGTTCTGACAAGGTAACTATCTAATTACTTTAATTTATTCAGATTCACTGCCTGTGCCACATTCAAGGCAACTTATTCCAGTATACAACCTGTTACCCATAGGTGAACTTTATGAGATCCAATCTTCTCTTATTCGCTGATATTGTGTATGTGTTCCCTGGTTTTTATCTCACTTGCAAGGGGAAACAGACCTTCCTCATTCAGTTTACTCAACCCTTCAGCACATTATAAACCTCAGTCAGATGTCTAGTTGTTGAACTTTGTAGCCCACACTTCTTAAGCTGTTCTTCATATCTACATTAGATTGCACTCATTACTAATCTGGTTGCCTTTCTTTTAAGCCCCCCCCCCCCCAGAAGTTTTTTTTTTTTTTTAAGGTGCAGTTTCCAGACTTGAATACAATATTCCAAGTTCAGTGTACCCATCATCTGGTATACAGGGATAATGACACCCTTATTTCTACTGGAAAAGGTCCTATAAGCCATACAAAAGATACTGTATGCTTTCCTTTCTGCCTGTTAACATTGCATAGAAAATGTTATGTTAGGTTGAATAGTAACACCTAAGTCTTTTTTGTCTCTGTCCCTTGCTTAACATGATTCTAGGATTTCTAAATGCATAACTTTACATTTATTAAACTTTATTTGTCATTTTTTAGGCCATCAATGCAACCAGTTCAAGTATTTTTGAAGATTTGTGTGACTAGGATGAATTGTTGAACACCCTTCTCACCTTCAAATAATCTGCAAACTTTGACGGATACCCTTGCCAATATCATCTACAACAGGGGTCAGTAAACTGCATGCGGCTCTTTAACTTTTAGCCTACATGAAGCAAAGCTTGAAATGGAGTTAGAGGACTTAAAAATCAAGGACATGTGGAGTGCAATACTAAAATGCCTTAAAACTGAAATTGAGGATTTGGAGAAGCAAAAGGCTGCCCTTGCAATTCTATATAAATGGATGCCGATAGATGAGTTGAAAAAGCAAGACCACATTGTGTTCGATGTGTAGTGTAGCTTACCAGACACTTATATAAATTTGAAAATATTTGCATTTGGACTTCTCTCTGATTTTGGTTCGACGAATTTCTGCAGGCAAATATTTTCGAACATGAACTATATTAAAAATAAAACAAGAAACCGTCTGAACAATGCAAGTCTCTCAGCATGCTTAAAGATGAAAATTATAGTATACTTCCCTGATGTT
Organism: Mastigoproctus giganteus; assembly: GCF_048544385.1. Classification (NCBI taxonomy): domain Eukaryota; kingdom Metazoa; phylum Arthropoda; class Arachnida; order Uropygi; family Thelyphonidae; genus Mastigoproctus; species Mastigoproctus giganteus. The sequence goes on from NC_143587.1 coordinate 137,086,437, forward strand.
GAGAGACTTGCTCTCATTAATATTTCTAATTAAAAGTCACATTAATTAGAAATATTATTGATAAATATTTCAAAAAATATATATTTTTAATAAAACACCTTCCCACTCTATTCCATTTCTTAAAAAACTCTCCTAGCTTGAGCTGAAGTGCGGCTCTTCGAATTCTCTATTTATTTTTAATTAGATCAAAAAATAGCTTTTCACTCAAAAGGGTTGCCGACCCCTGATCTACAATAATCAGAAATAGGGGCCCACAACCAAATTCTGGTGCCTCCATAACCAGGTGGGCAGGAGCAGCAGTGCGTAGCACACGCTTCTTGATTAGACCGAGGTTCAAGCCCGTGACCACCAAATACGGAGGATGCAGAAAGGTCAGGGAATGACCACCGCATATCCCAGAGCAATATGGCCTTAGTTGCTAATGCTCCTAAAAACCAAATAACAAACAACAACAACAACAACAAACAAACAAAATGTGACCACCAAATACGGAGGATATGGAAAGGTCAGAGAATGACCTACCGCATATCCCTGGAGCAATATGGCCTTAGTTGCTAATACTCCTAAAAACCAAATAACATAACAACAATCAAATTCTGAGTCACCCATTTGTTACACTGGTATGGTCTGACAGTTGACCATCCTCTGTTTCCTCTCTTTTAACCAGCTTGCAATACACTATAAGATCCTACCAGTAACTTCAACTTCTTCCAGTTTATATAGTCACTTTCTATGAGGGATGGTATCAAAAGCCTTACTGAAGTCTAGATATCTAATGTAAAAATTGTTACCTGCATCCCACTGTTTAATGATTATATCATAGTAATTTATTAGATTGGTGAAGCATGCTCTCCCCTTAATGAACAAACCCATGTTGGGATTTATTCAAAATACTATTCTTGTTGAGATGGTTCTGAAGCCAGACTCCGTGATCTTCCTGCCATGGAATTCAATCTTGCTGGCCTGTAGTTACCCACTCCTCTTTAGCACCACCTTTGCGAACTGGGAAGACATTAGCACTTAGCACTTCTCCAGTCTAAGGGGATCATCCCAGAGTCTAAAGATGCTCTCATTAACATTCTCAGCAGTTTGCTACATTCACTTGCAGCCTTTTTAATTATAACTGAATGTATACCCCGAATTCCTAGAACCTTTCACTTCTCTAACCTAAGAAGCATTGATAACAGTTATTAGCGATCATTATGTCACTTATTTTACAACAAATCTGAGTAACATTCTCCAAAAATTCAAGCTTCTTTTGACTGTAAATATCATTAATAACACTACCCAACAAATTTTTTTTTTCATCATACCTCTGGAACGAAAGTTAGTTATTCTGAACAAAATTAATGTCCTGATTATGAGAATATCAATCTTTTACTTCTGCCGTGTCGACGTCAAAAGATATACGCATTTTTTAAATTCCTTGTTTTTATACAATATCAGCATACATGGTTGTAATTATTACACATAATATGTTACTTAGATCTGTTTCCCACTCAATGATTTCCTTTTATACTCCAGATTGCTTTCCCGTTTAAGGAACCAAAAGTAATCCCCCATCATGGCAGAGTCCCAGTGACCTTGGTATCGTTTTTCCATTGCAGATACGTCCTGGTGGAAGTGCTCTCCTTGTTCCATCACTGACATCTGGTGTTTTCGGGAAAGAAATCCAGATGGGAATGAAAGAAATGCATTTTCAATGACATTTAACACCCCATGTTTTAACATTTCAGCAAGTTTGTCACCAGTTGCTCATAGTTCTCTTCTTTTTTTTTTTTTTTTTTTTTTCGGGGAATCAATGTACTAGGGCTTACAATACCGGTCAAAATCTTAATACCGGTATTTCAGTATTTTTAATATATGAAACCGGGATACCAGTATTCCAAAAACAAATGTTTTTCTCAATAAATTTTTATGACAGTTAGCTGCAATAAAGTAAGGAAAAAACAAGTACTGTAATTACTTGAATTATTCATGTTTTAAATAAACTTTTATTGCAATAATAAATATTCTGAAAAAAATCATTGAAATATAGTTATTCTAAAAACAAAAAAATACATATTGTTACTGCAAAGTTTAGTTATGTTTAAGCATCCACACTACCTGTCCGAATAAAGTGAACTCTTAAGAAACATAAGCAATCAATAATATGATTGTTTAAAATGGATCTAATTTTGGTACATACAGTATTTGATTAGATGCAGAAAATGCCCTTTCAGATTCTATTCTGGTACTCTTGTACTTAGATAATTGAAGACGATTTTTGAACTTTTTTTTTTAGCAAAAATAGTTAAAAGTATTTCATTAATTTATGACTCAAGTTCATCTTTTAAAATCTCATTGGAGTCTAGCAATTTCTTATTTTGGAAAGAATTTGCAGAATACTGATGTTCTGTTCCATGCTGGTCTTCCATGGTTGAATTATGTTCATCATTTTCTGAAGGAGAAAGACATTTTATTAAGTGAAGTATAATTTTCACTGTAGTATCTTTACTGAATCTGGGAGAGACCAAAGAGCACAGTTAAGGAATTCTTCACATATATAAATGCAAAGAACAGAAGGACAAGTCTGATTGGACCCTTATGTAATGGACGTGGGATAGTATTAGATACAATAGCTGAAGTTGCAGATGAACTCAACAGTTACTTTGCATCGATATTTACTTAAAAAAAAAAAAAAACCCTTTGTGTCACTGAGATATTATGGAAGTGAAGTTGAAAAAATGTAATTAATGATGTTGAAATTTCAAATGATTATTTAATGAGAAAACGTTTGCGCCTACAGGCAAGTAAGGCTCCTGTGGTTGATGGCATATACCCTATAATCTTAAAGGAGGCGGCAAGTGAGTGCATTGAACCATTAAGGCTAGTTATGAGAGAATCACTGGACAGGAGAGATTCCGTTGGATTGGTTTAAATTGGAACATAAAGGTGGTTCTAGGAGTGTAATGGGAAATTACCGACTGGCCAGTCTAACTTCAGTAGTAGGGAAAATCATAGAGGCAATGATCAAGGGTGGAATTTGGGATCATTAAGATGGAAATGGAATTCTGTAGGATACACAGAATGGTTCTGTAAAGGGAAAATCATGTTTAACAAATCTGGTTAGCCATTTTGACAAGTCACTTGTGAGCTGGAGTTAGGGAATAATTTTGACATTGTTTATTTGGATTTCAGTAAAGCATTTGATTCAGTCCCACATGAGTGGTTACTTTATAAGTTGGAGCAAGCTGGAATCATAGGGAAAATCCTTAGATGGATAGCACGATGGCTTGAGGGCACCAGGCAGAGGGTTGTGATAAATGGCTATCCCTCAGATTGGGTTAATGTAAGCAGTGGGGTTCCCCAAGGATCAGTATTGGGACCACTGTTGTTTTTGATTATCTTAAATTACATCTATGAAGGGATGGAGGGCGTGAGGTCTAAACTTTGAGATGATGTAAAGATCAGTAGAGTAGTCAATGATCGCCGCCAAGCAGAGCTTCTTCAGAGTGACCTAGATAGATGTCCGGGATGATCAGAAAAGTGGCAGCTATGCTTTAATTTAGAAAAGTGCAAGGTCTTACACCTGGGGAACAGCAACCCCAAAATAACTTATACACTTGGTGGAATTAATCTAAAGTCAGTAGTGGAGGAATGGGACTTGAGAGTTACGATATGGTCAGACATTAAGTTGTCCGAGAATTGTGTACAGGTTTCAATGTTGCATGGTGTCCTGTCGATGATGTATCAAACATTTGCTAGTAGAGATAACAATGTCATAATCACATAAAGGTGATTTTATAACCTTTGTGATTAAATTATAAACAATTATTTTTTTTTTTAAATTAGTACCAAAAAACCGGTATTTTTAGTATCAATACGGGAAAAAATGACTGGTATCCTGGTATTATAAGCCCTACCGTGTACCACAGCCTTGAAAAATTTCCATGCAGCCAGTTCAACATCATTCAGACTTTTTGAAATTCTTCATCTTTTAGGAGCTTTCTTATTTGAGAACCCATGAAAATTCCTTCCTTCAGCTTTGCATGAGATAAATTTGGAAACATTTTCAGTAAATATGCGAATCCTCTGCTTTCTTTATACAGTGCCTTAGTGAAATTCTTAATCAGTCCAAGCTTGATGTGTAAAGATGAAGAAAAATCTTTTGTGGATCAGCCAATGGAACATACTTTACATTTCTTTTGCCGAGAATATATTCATTTCTCTTGTCCCAGTGTTGTATGATGTAGTGTTCGGCTGTTGCACGACTATCCCACAAACACAAGAAACAACAGTATTTAGTGAAACCACCTTGCAACCCAACAAGCAGTCCAATCACTTTGAGATCACAAATATTCCAGCCATAATCATTGTAATGTATAGCAGCAAGAATCTGGGACAAACTATCATAAGTTTCTTTCAGGCCAACAGCATAAACAAGAGGAATTGAAGGTAAAGTATTTCCATTGTGAAGCAATACTGCTTTCAAACTTAGCTTTGACGCATCAATGAACAAACGCCATTCAGAGGTATTGTGATCAATGTTCAGTTCGTGCATAAGACCAACGACGTCTTTGCAGACACACATGTTGTTTTCCATTGCAAAATATCTTGAAACTCTTCATTTCGCTTACAGTATATTGTGGCGCCTCCGTAGCCAGGTGGGAAGGAGCCGCAGTGCATAGCACATGCTTCTTGATTAGACTGGGGTTTGAGCCCTTCACCACCAAATATGAAAGATGCAGAAAGGTCAGGGAATGACCACCGTATATCCCCGGAGCAATATGGCCTTAGTTGCTAATACTCCTAAAAATCAAATAATAAACACAACATTACGGTATACTGTAATGTTTGTATCTTTGGCGAGTAAGTTCCACTGTTGTGGTCTGGATCCGAGTAATTCAGCCTTCTCTTTGGGTAAGCCCAAGTCTCTGATCAAGTTGCTTAATTCTTCTTGTTCAATGTAGTGTTGGGGCCTTTTCTTTTTCTGGCTCATAGTCAAATCATGTGAAGTACATGGTTCTACAACATCTGGTAAAAAGATTTCTTCTGTACCTTCATCACTACTTCCAATAACCCAAGATTTTGGTGGCACAGGTACTGGCAGTTCTTTACCATGTGGCACTGGCCTAATTGCTGATGGGGTATTTGGATATTTGATGCAGTGCTGCTCTTTTTGGAAATACCTTTTATTTTTGTCTTGCAGAAATAGCAGTCGTTGAAATGATTCTTGGACTTGCGCACCATAGGGACGGCAAAAGGTAATGCTCTCAGCTCACCATATAATCACAGCCTTAAGTTCATTGTACAAGTAATACAACAGATATGTGGAGTCTAGTTTTTTTCTTGGTCACTGATCTTGTAGCTTAAGTACAATGAATAAGCAACTTTTTTGACATTGTATATTTTCTTCCTCTGAGTTTTTGCAGTTAAGTGTCCACAAACATAGCAGAAATTGTCTGGGTGATTGACGCAAGTTCTGTGCTTTGTCTTCTCAATTTTAACAATGCATTAACCTAAAAACAGTAAAAGCAATTGGTAAATTTGAACAGAAGGTGAATTCTTGTAGTGTAGTTTACCACACACTATATATATATGTATGGTAAACTATGCTACATTCAACTGTTCACTATATATTGAATAGTTGAATTGGTGTAATAAAATTAATAAAAATACTGACTTGTCTGAAAAAGTGCATCAAAATCAAAATATACTATATTGCAAGAACAGTAATGATGTACTTGCTTAACTTTTAGCCCAATAAACAAAGCCAACTAAAAGTTAATTAAGTTTAAAAATTGTATTTCAAACAGTAATGATATCTTTGTACAGAATCCAGTTATCTATCTATATCTTAAAACTGAAACATGATAGGAAATTTTTATGATTGATTTTAAATTCTATACATAAAACTTGACCAGAAACAACCATTGATTTGCTGGAGGTAAAAATCATGTTGGGTAGTGTAATTATCTGTTAAACTCATCTGCCATTTCTGCCAACTTATTATGGACTTTCTACTACAACCAGTTAAGGTGCTTATTTGATTCACTATTTTTTATTTATATATATATATATATATATATGAGAATTCCTGATCCCATTCCTAGCTATTTGCTAGTGCTTTCTCTTAATTGACTTTAACCTGTCCTACCCTATCGGTGGCTTTGTTACATATTTTTTTTATTATGCAAACCAGAATCCCATATTGTGTTTAACTTCTCCATTTAAAATTAGAAATGGGGACTCACTGGTCTCATTTCTGCCTTAGCTCCTCCCTTATATACGGGATTTGAGATTGGAAGTGGCTGTTATCTTGTACCGAGCAAATTAAAGATAGTGCCAGAAATCAGAATAAAGTGTTAAGTAAAAATTAATTTACTCTTGAAGCAAAATCAGTTCATGGAAGGTGCAGCATTAATTTCAAGAATTGATTTGGAAGAAAGTTTAATTAGCAGAGAAGTATATTATCCTGTAGTGTTATGTGGGCAAAATGTAAGGTGGAAAGTTGAGTGATGAAATTTTTATCTCTGATTCACCTGAAGGCTCAGAAAAATTATGAACTAGAAGAGCTTAATATATTAGATGTAGTGATAGAAACTAGTGACAAAGAAGGAATACTACTGGTTTGAGATTTAATCAGCAGGAATCAAAAGAAGGAATACTACTGGGTTGAGATTTAATCAGCAAAGTAAGGAATGGCAATTACATCTACAGAAATATTTTAGAAAAATCTGTAGATAAATGTAACCTAACAATGGAAAGGATGTGAGAATTTTTTGTGCAAGCTATGCGGTCATAATTATAAGCACAGTATTTCTGCATAAAGATAACTGCAAGTTTAAGTGAAGGGTGCACAATTTAACTATATCATTATAGGAAGGAATCTTAAAAAATAGTTGAAGATAGAAATACATACTAACCTGTGAAGTTCGTGTTTTATGGCCAGTATTAGCAATTTTAAGGTTGACACACTTAATGAATTGCACTTCTGGGAGGTAGCATTTTAATGGGGGGAGGGGGTTGTATTTTTAGTCTTCTTTCTTTCAATTTAAAAATTTACTATATGGAATTTAAAAAGAAGTCTATCGAGAGGTGAGTCATCATCAAAGAAGTTCCTAAATAATTATTATTGTTAACTTGATAAAATGAAGCCCTTGGGCTATACCTCTTTATATTGCTACCAAATATGTTAAACTCGAAATAAAGCTGAATGTGAAATTTACAGGGGAATTTTACTATGTATCTTATAAAAGAGAGAAGTACTGTTGAATGTAATCTTTGAGAAGAACAGTGAAGTTTTAGGCCACCTGGTGGATGCCAGTATTAATATTCAAACTAACAAATTATAGAAAAGTCATGGGAGCATAACAAGAACTGATATTTAGGATTTGTTGATCTTGTAAAAGCATATGACAGAAGTATATGGAAATGTTTTAAAAAATATGGTATCAAGGATAATCTTTCATACCATATTTTTTGCAATTATAAATTAGTCTTCAAATTTGTATGAAAGTGGAAAATCTGAATTGAAGACTGAAAGAAACACGGGTGAATGGTTTAAGGTTATACTTGGAATTGGGCAGGACTGTGTTATCACCACTTTCTTTTATAATTTTCATCGACCATTTAATAAAAGCATGTTAACTTGCTGGTACAATTTATGTGGGAGATGTAAAAATTTAGTCATTATTATATGCCAATGAAATTGTGCTCTAAATAGTTGTCTGTAAGATCTCAAAGAATCTCTAGATAAACTAAATATAAAAGTATCATGAAGAATACAAAAATAGTTTTTTTATCCTTTTGTTTTCTGGACTCTTTATGTCATAAGTTATGATATATGTGTTTACTTCTTTGATTTTTAATAAATGTTTATCTTTTAATATCTTAATTTCAGTTGTTTTTTTTTAACGTAGCATTAATGACTAGCATTTGTGCACCATTGTTGTTACGTTAACTGGTGATTTATTGTTTAAAAAAGTTGTTGCATATAGTTAAATACATACATATAGTTTTTTTAAGAGAATGCTTTATAGATACTCTGTTAAAAATGTTTTATGTAATAATAGGTTACTTAGAATTAGTTGGAGTAATTCACAAAAGATAGCATGATGCATTATAGTCAACTTTGGCACAATCATGGAACATAAATATTTTGATTAGCTGATGCTGTGTAGTCTTCTGATTTTAGATTTCTAAAAGTTGGCAGGTATGCATACGTAATTACTTTTCCATGAAGGATGATTTCATACTCATCTTGGGGCATTAAATCAACTCTTCAGGGTCCCAGTGCGCTGGGAAGTGTTTGCAAGTATGTATGTTTTAAATTTGTGAGACCTGAAGCTCATGGAAACATGCAGAAACATTCCCCCACATGGCATGTGTGGGAAATGTTTCTGAGTGTTTCTGTGTATGCCCATCATACAAATTTGAAATGAATTCTGAGCTTAACAATTTGTCACCTTTATAAAACCAAAATATTTGTGTAATTTTGTGGTCAAACAATTTCTTACAATCATAGGGGTATCCCATGACTCATGGTAGTGTGTTGCATTATACAATATTGTATAGCAGAGGTTTGCCAAGTAGCAGCCCCAGAGATCAAAGAAATTGCTGGATTATAATTGTAATATCACTTAATTATAACTGCAATATTTTACATCTGCTGAATTGATGTTCTAGTTAGATTAACTATTGAATAATATTTTTCTATTGAAAAAAAGAACTGAGTGCATTAAGATGGTTTATAATAATTATGATAACTTTTCTTTTTGATTGTAGATCACCAATAAGATACCGTTCTCCGCGAAGACGGTCCCGGACCAGATCAAAATCACGTTCTCCAGTTCGAAGAAGACATGGCAGAAGATCCAGTTCCAGTTCATCTCGTTAAAATAACTTTTCATAACATTAATGAGGAGAAGGGGGGGAAAAATAGCTCGTGAGAGAGGATTGTCATAAGGCATTTTTAGTGCTGTGAGGAAAAGTTTCTGATATGTATACATCTACCAATGAAGAATAAAATTTCTGGTATACAGATATTGTGAAGAAGTTGGTAGTAATTTTTTTTTTTTTTTTACTGTATACTTCATTTTTATAATTGAAATATATGGCCATGTAAGTTTTACAGTTCTTGATTTATTAATTCCATGCTTAGAGGGAATGCCATTCAAAAACCTAATTTGTATTTAAAAGCTGTACATTTTGCCATTAGTCACTGTAGCAGCTGAATCAAAATTCAAAAGAACCCTGTTTCCCCCAAATGAATTTCTTGATTTTTAGGATGCTACTTTACATGGTGATGACAGCTGACAGAATTGCTACCAAATTTTGCAAAGGCAATAGAGTCCTACGTCAGGTCGGTTTTCAGAAATTATGGTTTGCAGGTTAGGTGCAATTTCAGTTTTTCAATGTAAATAATTTAATACCATTATACCAAAAATTAATATATTAATTCATAAAGTAACCCACTGGCACATGACAGTAAGACGAAACAAATGGCCATCAGTCCCCAGCAGCTTTCACCCCCCCCCCCCCCCCCCACCTACGGCAGCGAGAGTATCAGAGTAGAAGCAGAGGGTGCTAAGAATCTCTGGGTACGACCAGGCTGCCATGCACGGAAACTGAACTTGGCTTGTTACAACGTAAGATCGCTCATCGGTGAAGACAGGATACTAGAGCTGGAAAAGGAATTAGAAAATGTGAATTGGAATATCATCGGTTTGGCTGAAACAAGAAGAAATGAATCACTTATAAGTTTATCAAGTGGAAATCTGCTGTACACCAATGGAAACAGTGAAAGGAGTGAAGGTGGAGTTGGGTTTCTGGTCCATAAAGATATAAAAAATAACATTTTGGAATTCAAAAGTACATCACCAAGGGTGTCAAGACTGCTATTCAGGATTTTTAAGAGGTATAAGCTAAAGGTTATAATGATTTATGCACCAACATCGAGCCATGATGATGAAGAGGTTGAAGAAACGTACACAGAAATTGAGTCTTCTAGATGAACAGAAAATTCACTACACTATCATTATGGCAGACTTCAATGCTAAGGTTGGAAAAGAACAAAACAGTGCAGAAAGGGGAACTTCTAGGAAAATTTGGAATTGGTGAAAGAAATAAGGAGGTGAAAGACTTGTGGAATGTCAGTAATGAACACTTTTTTTCAAGAAAAGGGTGGACATGGAAAAGCCCAAATGGATTAACAATTCATGAAATCGACTTCATCCTCACTAACAGAAGATATATCGGGAATGATGTTACTGTCCTGAACAAGGTAAATGTTGGAAGTGATCACAGAATGGTAAGATGCACACTTGATATAGACGTAGGAAAGGAAAAAACTGACTCGAGTAAATAATATGGTCTTTGAGATAACAGAGAGGAGAAAAAAACTATATACTGGAACTTAAGAACAAGTTTGAGTTTCTGCAGACTGCTCAAGACCAAGATATCGACAAGGAATATTACAACTTTCTGAAAGTGATAAAGCCCAAGAAACCTATAGGTAAAAAGAAATCCAAAGAAGAAAAAATTAATCAAGAAACACTTGTCATAATGAACCAAAGATGACAAATGAAGAGCAAGAAAAACACTGACAAGGAGAAAATTGGGTATACTGAGTTATGCAAAGCCATTAGAAAGAGACTCAGAGAGGACATAAGAAAATTTAACACAAGAAAAGTAGAACAAGCATTAAGGGAAAACAAAGGATTTAAATGAGGAGTAATACAGAAAGACAAATGATATTGAAACTGAAGACTAGCAATGGTGTACTTATAAATAGCAGAAGACTACTACATAAAGAGTTATACAAGGAGCAACGGAATGATGCCGGTAGTGGGGAAGATGGATCGCAAATTAGTAACACATACAATATACCTGATATCCTACCTGATGAGGTACAACATGCATTGAAGAAAATGAAGAATAACAAAGCCCCAGGGGAAGATGAAGTTACTGTAGAGTTGTTAAAATTGGGAGGAAGAAACATGACACAAAAACTGGCCAGACTCTTCACAAAATGCATTAGAAAAGATGTGATGCCTAAGGAGTGGAATAATGCAATTAAACGTTTTGCTGCATAAGAAAGGAGATAAATCAGAAATTGGAAATTATAGACCAATTTGTTTGTTATCCCACATCTATAAGTTGTTCACAAGGGTTATTACTAACAGATTAGAAAGAATACTTGATGAGAATCAACTGAAAGAGCAAGCTGGCTTTAGGACAGGATTCTTAATGTAATGTTACAGTTATGGAGAAAGCAAATGAATATAAAACACCATTATGCCTGGCATTTGTGGATTATGAAAAGGCATTTGACTCCATACAGCATAAGGTAACGTTTCGGGCACTGGAAAGACAAAGCATCGATACCCCACACATTATGATTTTGAAAAAAATATATGAGTGCTACCTCCTTTATTAGACTAGACAAAGGCAGTAGGAAATTTAAAATTGAGAAAGGAGTTCGACAAGGAGACACAATATCTCCGAAGTTGTTTACTGCTGCTCTTGAGGAAGCTTTCAGAATATTAGACTGGTTGCAGAAAGGAGTCAATGTGAATGGAGAGTACCTAAACCATTTACGATTTGCAGATGACATTGGCCATAAGCCACGATCCCAAAGAATTAGAGGAAAATCTTAATCAGTTATGCAGAGTTAATAAAGATTTTGGACTACAAAAGGAATATGGCTAAAACAAAAAAAGTATGCCACAGAAAGGGATATAATGATTGAAGGAGCAGTAATTGAAAAGGTGGAGTCATATACTTATCTGGGATAAGTCATTAGCTGTAATAATGATAAATGGCTGGAAGTCAAGAGAACAATAAATTTTGGATGGATAGCATTCAGGAAATATAGTCACATACTGAGGAGCAATATCCCAATTTGTCTGAAACATAAAATAATGAACCAATGTATACTCTCCACCATGACTTTTGGAAGTGAAACTTGGTCACTCACCAAAACAATGGAAGAGAAGTTGAACTGCACAGCGAAAAATGGAACGAATTATATTGGAAATCACTGTTAGATAAGAAGAGAAACACATGGATTAGGCAGCTTTTTTTTTTTTTTTTATTTGGTTTTTAGGAGCATTAGCAACTAAGGCTATATTGCTCCGGGGATATGCGGTGGTCATTCCCTGACCTTTCCGCATCCTCTGTGTTTGGTGGTGACGGGATCGAACCCCGGTCTAATCAAGAAGCGTGTGTTACGCACTGCTGCTCCTTCCCACCTGGCCACGGAGGCGCCGATTAGGCAGCAAACTCAAGTAAAGGACATTCTTATCAAAACTAAAGAACCAAAATGGTCTTGGGCAGGGCACACATAGCTCGAAGACATGATGACAGATGGATTGAGAAAATAACAGAATGGTACCCAAGAGGAGCTAGAAGAAAACCTGGAAGACAACGACGGAGATGGACAGATGAAATACATGAGTTTGTGGGTAGTAAGTGGATGACCACTGCACAAAACAGAAGGAACTGGAAAGTTGCTGGAGAGGCCTTCATCCTGTAGTGGATTCAAAATGGCTGATAATGAACATTATTTACTAAATGTGTCCAAATTTTTTTAAATTTAAAATTATATTTTACTACCCGCTCCTAATATCGCATTACAATACATGAAAAGACATTTAAAATGAGATTGTAGACTTATTTTTTTTTTTTATTTTTATTTTTTTATTCCTGAATTGTGATGTTATATTATATCATATAATCAAAAGAAATATGTTATTTAATTTTGTACTAAATTTGTATTAAATTTGTACTGAGTGCTTCAGAATTAGAAGTTAAATTGACACTAAAAAATAATCATTCAGTGCAAAACTGAAAGAACATCAAAAGCGTTCCCAAAAATTGCAGATAAAAACACAATAATTTAGGATTACCTTCATTGCAGTAAATTCAAAATCACTGCGAAATTTAATATTGTCATGCATACAAGATTGTCCAAAAGAGATTAGACGGCACTTGAAAAGTTGCCTGTAAATCCTGCCACCAATGAATATGTGATGTACAGAAATTAGATCTTGCCACCAATGAATATGTGATGTACAGAAATTAGATCTTGCCACCAATGAATACGTGATGTACAGAAATTTTAATACAAATTTTCTTAATATGTAATTTCATTCATCCCCCTCCCCCAGTTACAAAATGCAGGTTGGGTTCATGTACGTGTTTAATACGATAGACCCACACAGGACTCTTAACTTTCATATTAAAAACATAGAATAAGACAAGCATTTTGGGTTGAGGGTTTTGATTAGTGTTCATTCTAAAATGTGTACAGCTTATATTTTTCTGCAAATTCAGCACTGAGAGATATTAGATCTAACTGGGAAAGTGGCAGCAGAAAATTAAAAAAAAACGATTCTTTGAAATGTTCTCTCACTTAATGTGCCTTAAACATGTAGTAGTAATGGAGACATATGGTGCAAGAAAGCAAGCTTACACCGATGAGCCAAAATATGACACACTTACCTAATATGTTGGTCCTCCATATGCAGCCTAAACAGCCCGTACCTGGCAAGGCATGGGTGCTATAAGATTTCTAAATGTGTCTTGTATCTGGTACCAACACTCAGCCCAGCAGATTCTCTAACTCCTGTAAGGTCTGTGGTTGAGACACCGCAGATCAGAGTTGCTGTTCCAACACAAACCACAGATGCTCAATGGGATTGATATCTGGGGAATTTTGAGGCCAGGAAAATGTCTCTTGGAAGACCTGGAAGTCTTCCTCGTGCTCCACGAACCAATCTCAAACAATCTGAGCGGTGTGGCATGGCGCATTATTCTGCTGAAAGATGGCACCACCATAGGGGAAAACCTTGCCGTGAAAGGGTGTACCTGGTCAGCAATGATGTTTAATAGGTGGTGATGTCAGAGTGCCTGCACATGGATGACTGGACCCAGGGTATCCCACCAGAACATTGCCCACAGCATGACACCACTGCCATTTGCTTGTTTTCATCCCACGGTGCATCCAGGTGCCATCACTTCCCCAGGTAAACGACGCACACGTACCTGGCCGTCCACGTGGTGCAACAGGAAACGTGATTCATCGGACCAGACGACCTTCCAATCACTCAAGGTCCAGTTTCGATGCTCATGTGCCCATTGAAGGCACTGTCACCGGTGAACCGTGGTTAGCATGGGCACTCAGAGCAGACTACGGCTACACAGCCCCATTTTCAACAGAGTTCGTTGTACTGTGTGTTGTGACACACTACTCCCGTCACCAGCATTCCAATTACCGACTTGTCGCCCTTCTGTTGCCACTTACCATTGGGGAGAGCCTTCGCTCACCTCAAGCATCGATGAGCCATGGTCTTCCAACACCTCACTATTGGTTCTTGGGTTCTCCTTGAACCACGGCTGACTGTGAGCACCTCGCCAGCTGAGACGTTTCGGATATGCTCTGACCCAGTCACCTGGCCATTACAATTTGGCCTTTGTCAAACTCATTTAAGTCCACTGCCTTTCCCATCTGAAGAATGAGTAACACTGATTAACAGAGCTCAGTATCAGGTGTTTTTTATACCGTGTCCCGAGCTGTAGTTTACCTGCAGTTGCTTCGAATGCATAAAGACTCGCTGGTTATAATGTTTTAGCTCATCGGTGTATGAGCTTATGTAGCATCAGCCTAAAAAAGAAGGAAAAAAAAAAAACCAATTTCAAGCATCCATTCCCTATTCCTCCTGTTTCTCCTGGAATTTATTCAAGCTTTCAACTTCCACAATGACAGATGGAAGTTTGTTCCAGCAATGAACCACCCACTGGCTAAAGGTAAATTTCAATACATCTATTCTACAACTGTCTTTTCTCAATTTGAATTTATGCTCCTTCAGGTTCATGATCTGAGCAAGTGGAAGAATCCCATCAGAATTCAGCGTGCACAACCAATTCAAGGCCTTATACACCTCAATCAGTTCACATCGCAGGTGCCTAGTCTCCAGCCGCTCCAATTTGCAGAACTTAAGCCTTTCTTGGTAAGAGGAAAGATTCATTCCCTTTGCCAATCTTGTTGCCCTTCTCTGTACATGCTCAAGCAACTCTACACCCTTCCTAAAATGAGGCCTCCAGACCTATACGTAGTACTCGAGGCATAGCCTGACCATTGCTTTATACAAAGAGACAATCACCTCATTTTCCCTAATAGCAAATTCCTGTATATCACTGACAATACACCATGACCTGCTCTGGCAGCCTGTCTGCATTGCTCATAAAACTTCATATCTGACTACACAATTACTCCCAGATCTTTTTTATTTTCTACCACACTAAGTGTAGTACCACACAGTTGATACATTTCTCTGGGATTGCTTCTATCAATATGCAGTACTTTGCATTTGTCAATGTTAAGCTTCAGTTGCCACTTCTCAGCCCATCTGCCCAGATTTTATAGATCCTGTTGCAGTAGCACACCACCATTACTGTCATTAACAACTGCCAACCTTTGTATCATCTGCAAACTTTGACATTAAGCCTGATATACCTTCATCGATATCATTGATAAATATACAAAACAACAGTGTGCCCAACACAACCCTGGTGGACTCCACTAATAGCATTAGTTCACAAAGAGCAGTGTCCATTGATTACCACTCTGTCTTCTCCCACTCAACCATCCTTTTATCCATTGTAGCAATTTATCCTTAATACCATACTGCTCCAAATTGTACAGTAGTCTTCCATGTGCAACAGTGTCAAAAGCTTCCCTAAAATCCAAGTACATGATATCAAAATTATTTTTTGCATCCAGTTCCTTTGTAACCACATCATAGTATCCAATCAAATTTGTCAGGCAAGCCTTTCCCTTAACAGACCCATGCTGTCTGAATTATTACTTCAGCAGTCTTGTCTGGATGATCATGCAATGCATCTTTAACCAGTGACTCCATTATTTTCCCCAGAACAGAAGTTAAAACTAACTGGTCTGTAATTACTCGTGTCTCCCTTAGATCTCCTTTGTGAATTAGGTTACATTTGCACATCTCCAGTCTGTAGGGACTTCTCCTGAGTCCAAGGATGCTCTCATAAATATGGCTAAAGGTTTGCTTAGTTCCTTTGCCACCTCCTTTAATATAACTAGATAGATACCAGATGCTTTTCTTATGTTTAACTTCAACAATTTCTCCTCCACTTTGCTCTCAGTTATTACAAAATCATTAAGCACCCTGTTACAGTTTCATAAAATTCTGGCATTTTCTCCCTTCATAACTACTCATGTGAATGTAGATGCAAAATACTCATTTAGATTATCAGCTATCTGAGCAGAATCATCATCAGTCGAACCATTGATATCAAGTTCACTAATCTGATTCAATCCCTTCCTTCTATAGTTTATATAAGTAAAGAAGTCCTTGCTGTTTTTCGTAGCATCCTTTGCCAAAATTTTCTCGTTATCTGCCTTCGATTGCCTAATCTCCTTTGTGACTTTTTTTTTTTTTTTATGAAAACCCCAAACAGAAAGGTATCAAAACCTATAGTACTTAGTACCGTGCATGGGTTGATGGAGAAGTATGGGGGGAGGGGATGCCGAAAACTTTGCTCTAGAGACTAAACATGGGTTTCACCACTTCAAGCCTCCAATAAGCAAAGTGGTGGTATTTCACCGGTTGATGAAAGTCATCTACCACCTACTTGATTACAGACTAGCTTATATCTGCCATAGGCTTCTGTGTCACCTGATAATTTATATGAATGCCATGCATTTTTCTTCTCTGCACCAACCTCATTAATTCATCTGACATCCATTTAGACCTAAACCTTGAACAGTATTTTTTAATCGGTATGAAAAGCCTAGTAGCTTCCATGATTAGTTCTTTGAATGCTTTCCACTTAGAATTTTCTGTTGGTAACACCATCAGTTTATCCCACTGTACAGAATTTAAAAACTGAGACTACTGTAGTCACCTTTACGGAAGCAAAAACCCTTTACTCCTGATGGTAATTATATCTTTAAGTAAATTCCACATAAGTACACTGTGATCACTGCCACCTAGTGGTTTCTTCATCTGCAAATTCTTTGTACACAAATAATCACTGCTGATAACCAGATCAAAAGTATTACCCTCTCTGGTTGCCTCTCGAACATGCTGCTGCAGAAAACAATCCAATAAATCCACAAAAGTCTTGCTAGTGTGCGAGTGACCAATTCACAAGTTCCATTCAATATCTGGGAAGTTAAAATCCCTCATTATAACAATTTGATTTACTGGCCCATTATATTTCTTTGTACAATTGTTCATTGTACTCATTAGAGTCATTAGGCCTATAACACTCTCCTATTCTCATTTTTGCTTTCCCAGTGCTTATGTCACACCAAACTGACTCAACATTGCACTCCCCATCTGTGTAAATCGGATGCACTTCCTTGTCATGTCAGATTTAATTTATCTGATTTAAAAAAATGAATAGTACAGTGTTTAGGATGGTCACCATCTTTCCATACCCTGAGAAAAAGGCCTGGGCTTTTATTTTATTTTTCTTTTATTGGCTTTTTTCACAAAATGTCTGAATTGTCAGTCATGGGCAAGGATTGCACGGTGTTATTTTATTTCCCAGAAACTTTTAGTTTCTCATCAAGCAAATAAGAAAAATGAGTTAAGAACATACTACAGGCATTTTCGGCTACTGGCACCTCATAGCATTAGTTGTTTTGCTGCTTAACATATTCCAATTGCCGACCGGGCTAGCCGGGTGGGTAAAGTGCCTGCCTGGCAACCCAAAGGTTGTGGGTTGGAATCCTGCCTCGGGCTTGGATCAGAATAGAAAATGCAAAAAACTTGGGAGGTGCAATATGGCCACAGAAGCCGATGCAGTGCCTCCATAGCCAGGTGGGCAGGAGCAGCACACTTCTTGATTAGACCAGGGTTCGAGCGCATGACCACCAAATACGGAGGATGTGGAAAGGTCAGGGAATGACTACCACATATCCCTGGAACAATATGGCCTCAGTTGCTAATGCTCCTAAAAACCAAATAACAAAAAGAAGCCGATACGCCAACAACTAACAAAAAAAAAAAAAAACGTTCCAAACTAACTAAGCAAATGGATTTCATTTGAGTAGTGAAATCCATTCTGGTAAAATTCATCCAATTCATGGGAATTGTTTTATATGCTATTTTAAATGAACAGGTGGTAACACTATGGCAATAAGCTCAAATAATAGATGTGTCAGAGTAGTAAACAATACAAGAACACTTAGTGTGAACTATGTGTACAATATCAGGAGAGCTGTCATTAAAATGAACGAGTTTTGAACTCCTGGTTCGACTAATGCCAAATGTTAAATGCAAATAATAAACCAACAGCACTTTCGGTTATTATTAGGAAACCTAAATATAATGGAGATTGCAATAAATGTTGAAAGTGTCCTTTTCAGATATAAGTACAAAAATTCTTTTCACTATGTTTATGAGACTTGATTTATTAATGACTTAATTTTTCCAGTATATGACAATTTTTAGTGTATACAGTATCACTCCCTTTATATAGTATGAAAGTTAAAAATGAAGGGATCAGTGTTCAAGTATGAACAGGTGCTCCACCTAGGAAAATGATCGTCTGCCTTCAGTGTAACAAAACTCTACTGGTAAGTGACTGAAAGCTAACATAACTGTTGACATCCTGGGGATAACTGGTACTATTACTGCTACTGTTTAGAAGTTAGAATCAAATTTCATAAATTTGTCACTAATAATCGACACTTGCAATTTGGGCTGCATTAATTTTTCATCACCTGTACTAGAGGCTACTTACCTTTCTATACAAACTAAAAACTTTTCAAGGTTTAAACGAAAATGGATGCCAGACAAACTGGCAGTTGAGTGGCAGAGAAGAAAAATACGTTTGATTATTATAAATTGTCAGGGGTACACAATCTTTCAGTAAGTACAAATTAGAGTGTAATCAAGTTTAGGCACGTTATGGCAGATTTTGAGAAATCTTTAACGAAGTGTGTGAAGAAAAGTAGCAAGGAACACGTTTTTCTTGTTAACACTAGGACAGGGATGAATCACATCATCCACCTTGATATGAATGATATAACTACTGATGAAAAATTGAATAAAAGTTTTACATCTAATAATGATTGAAAATTTAAATGATTTCATTATACATGTACTAACAAAGGAAGCTGGAATTAAAACTCGTGCAACTAAAAGTGAACAAAACATCTGAGACTAATGGAATCTACCTAATTATGGTAGATTCTGTAGTGCAGTCAAAGAGAGTAGACAAAGGGAGGGCGCTGACTCTCTTTAAAAAGTACAGCTGTCAGTTGCAGGCTCCGAAAAAAATGATAAGTGTTTGCCTTTTTATTTACATAGTTGTTATTTTATATTGTACTTAATACGTAGTCTTATAGTTACGCTGGTTATTTTTATTTTAATTTAGATAAACAGTTTTTGTAGATATACGTAATACATACGTAAAACCGTTATTTCTTCGAATCTTGCAGCCATTGATTTTGTATATACTGGTAGGGAATTAAAATTTTTTAATTGTGGTAGTTAGGTAGCTCTAACGTATAATTTAGAGTAATACGCTTCACTGTTTCTATTAGATGGCGTAGTATTGACATTTAATTAATTTAATTTATTGATTTTATTAATTTAAAGTATCATGCCCCAAACTAGAGCAGCAAAGCAACGGGCACAAAGTGGCAAGAGTGCTGTGACTCGGGGGAGAACTGAGGGGAGCGATTCTCCAACGCATCACAGCCTAAAAAAATGTGCAACTTGTGAAATGTTTGCCGACTCTCTGGAACGGAACATGACATTGCCATGGGGGATGTCTTGTTTGTGTGCGCAATGTAAGGAAATCAGGCGACAACTCAGTGTTGTTATGGGCCTATATGAGAGTTTGAAGGACAGGGTGGATGCCCTCGAAAGATCTAAATTGAGGGGCCCATCAGGCTCTCAGCTGCCCACATCAACGCCAGAGCTTGCACTTGGTCATCACGCGACACAGCGGCAACCCCCAAGGCAGAATGCGCTGGTCCCACAGGAACTACTAGTTGTTGGTGACTATTGTCAGGGAAACGGGAAACATGCTTTGTAAAAAGGATAGGTGGAACAGGACCAGGGTATGTCTGCCAGGGGCAAAGGTTGATGACGTTGTAGAGCGGATATCATCTTTTAAGGGCACAAAAGGTGATATAGTTGTACACGTTGGCACTAATGATATTAGGAGTAGGAGACCGGCAGAATTACTTAACAAGTACAGGTCACTATTGAACAAAAGCCAAGAATTAGGGTTGAATTTGAAAGTGTCTGCAATTCTGCCCAGACACGATAGAAGGGAGTATATGATGAGAGAGCCTTGTTGATCAATTCGGCCCTGGAAAGAATGTGCAAGGCTTAAGGAGTAGAATTTTTTTTCAGCCTGGACTGTACTTAACAGGAGAAACTGCTTCTATAGGGATGGGATACACTTAAATAGAAAGGGTGCAAGAATATTTGCTGATGCTATCGAGGCAGTGTTAGGTGGGTCGGAAAACTGATAGCTTGGGGGGATACAAGGACTAATAGTTTAACAGTAGCCGTAGGCAGAGGTGAAGGTGGTTCTTGCACAACTTCTATTAGAATAAGTAGCGACCTGGAGCGTGGGGTGTTGGGGGTTTCAGGGACGGATGGCAGTCATCCTGAAATAGGTGGGTATATGGGATGTGTCAGGGTAACTAAGAATAGCATTAGGAGCATGTATGTTGCATGTATACCAATGCTAGAAGTATAGTAAATAATTTTGATGAATTTGAAGTGTTGGTCAAGACATCAAAGGCGGATATTGTTGGGATAGCAGAGACGTGGTGTCACACAGATATAAGGAATGCTGAACTGTAATTTGGGGAGTACAATGAGTACAGAAAGGATAGAAAGGGAGGTGGTGTTATGCTGTTAATTAAGAAAAACAAAATCAAAAGAAGTGCATCCAGTTGATATAGATGAACAGTGCACTGTTGAGTCAGTTTGGTGTGACATAAGCACTGCGAAAGCAAAAATAAGAGTAGGAGTGTGTTATAGGCCGAATGAGTACAATGAACAATTGTACAGAGAAATAGAGTGGGCTAGTAAATCGGAATGTCTTATAATGGGGGATTTTAACTTCCCAGATATTGACTGGAACTTGTGGATTGGTCACTCACACACTAGTCAGGCTTTTGTGGATTTATTGGATGATTGTTTTCTGCAGCAGCATGTTCGAGAGGCAACCAGAGAAAGTAATACTCTTGATCTGGTTATCAGCGTGATCATTCGTGTATTAAGAATTTGCAGATAAAGGAACCACTAGGTGGCAGTGATCACAGTGTACTGATGTGGGATTTACTTAAAGATTTAATTACCATCGGGTAAAGGAAAGGGTTTTTGCTTCCGTAAAGGTGAGTACAGTGCTCTTCGACAGTTTTTAAATTCTGTACAGTGGGATCAACTAACGATGTTACCAACAGTAAATTCTAAGTGGGAAGCGTTCAAGGAATTAATCGTGGAAGCTACTATAAGTTTCATACCTATTAAGAAATATTGTTCAAGGTTTAGGCCTAAATGGTTATCTAATGAACTAATGAGACTCGTAATAGAGAAGAAAAATGCTTGGGATGCATATAAATTATCAAGCGACTCAGAAGCCTATGGCAGATATAAGCTAGTCTGTAATCAGGTGACAAAGGAGGTTAGGCAGGCGAAGGCAGATTACGAGAAATCCTTGGCAAAAGATGCAAAGAAAAACAGCAAGGATTTCTTTACTTATATAAACTCTAAAAGGAAGGGGATGAATCTAATTGGTCCACTTGGCATCGATGGTTTGACTGTTGATGATCCTGCTCAGATAGCAAACAAACTGAATGAGTATTTTGCATCTACATTCACACATGAGGAATTAATAAGGTTTGAAAATGGCAGAAGGTTATCAAATTGTAGCAGGATACTTAATGATTTTGGAACAACTGAAAGCAAAGTGGAGGAGAAATTGTTGAAGTTAAAGCTACTAAAAGTTTCATACCGATTAAGAAATATTGTTCAAGGTTTAGGCCTAAATGGTTATCTAATGAACTAATGAGACTCGTAATAAGAAAAGCACCTGGGATGGATGGGATCTATCCAGTTATATTAAAGGAGGCGGCAAAGCAACTAAGCAAACCCTTAGCCATAATTATGAGAGCGTCTTTGGACTCAGGGGAGGTTCCCACGGACTGGAGGCGTGCAAATGTATCCCCAATTCACAAAGGGGGATCGAAGGGTGACACGAGTAATTACAGACTAGTTAGTTTAACTTCTGTTCCGGGTAAAATAATGG
Organism: Mastigoproctus giganteus; assembly: GCF_048544385.1. Lineage (NCBI taxonomy): Eukaryota > Metazoa > Arthropoda > Arachnida > Uropygi > Thelyphonidae > Mastigoproctus > Mastigoproctus giganteus. Next base: position 137,108,742 of record NC_143587.1, read on the forward strand.
AGTCACTGGTTAAAGATGCATTGCAGGATCATCTAGACAAGACTGCAGCAATACTTCAGACACAGCATGGGTTTGTTAAGGGAAAGTCTTGTCTGACAAATTTGATAGGATATTATGATGTGGTTACAAAGGAACTGGATGCAAAAAATAATTTTGATATCATATATTTGGATTTCAGGAAAGCTTTTGACACTGTTGCGCATGGAAGACTATTGTACAAATTGGAGCAGAATGGTATTAAAGGTAAGTTGCTGCAATGGATAAAAGGATGGTTAAGTGGGAGAACACAGAGGGTGGTAATCAATGGGTGCTGCTCTTCGTGGACTAATGTTGTTATTAGTGGAGTCCCACAGGGTTCGATGTTAGGTCCACTGTTGTTTTGTATATTTATCAATGATATTGATGAAGGTATATATCAGGCTTAATGTCGAAGTTTGCAGATGATACAAAGGTTGGCAGGGTTCTTAATGACAGTAATGGCAGTGTGCTACTGCAACAGGATCTAGATAATTTGGGCAGATGGGCTAAGAAGTGGCAACTGAAGTTTAACCTTGACAAATGCAAAGTACTGCCTATGGGTAGAAGTAACCCCAGAGAAACGTACCAACTGTGTGGTACTACACTTAAGGTGGTAGAAAATGAAAAATACCTGGGAGTAATTGTGCAGTCAGATATGAAGTTTTCTGAGCAATGCAGACAGGCTGCCAGGGCAGGTCATGGGGTTTTGTCAATGATGTATAGGAATTTTGCTAGCAAGGAAAAGGAGGTGATTATCCCTCTGTATAAAGCAATGGTCAGGCCAAGCCTTGAGTACTGCGTACAGGTCTGGAGGCCTCATTTTAGGAAGGATGTAGATTTACTTGAGCGTGTACAGAGAAGGGCAACAAGATTGGTGAGGGGAATGAAGGGATCCTCTTACCAAGAGAGGCTTAAGTTCTGAAAATTACAGTGGCTGGAGACTAGGCACCTGCACGGTGATCTGATTGAGGTATATAAGGCCTTGAATGGGTTGAGCACGCTGAATTCTGATTGGATCCTTCCACTTGTTCAGATTACGAACCTAAGGGGGGCATAAATTCAAATTAAGAAAAGACAGATGTAGAATAGATGTGCAGAAATTTGCCTTTAGCCAGCGGGGGGGGGGGGTTAATTGCTAGAACAAACTTCCATCTGTCGTTGTGAAAGTTGATAGGTTGAATAAATTTAAGGAGGAACTGGACAGGCATTTTGGAGGCAGTGGTGTGATTTTTTTTTTTTGGCTGATGCTGCATAAGCTCATACACTTGCTTTCTTGCATCACATGCCACTACTACTACTACTACTACTACATGTTTTAAGTGGCTCTGGTATGATAACTGAAGGGGATTAGCTTCAGGTGTCTGGTAGACAATTTTTGTTTAAATTTTATTTCAGTAATTTTAATCTTTAACTTTTCAAAAGTATTTCTGTAATACTGTGTTAATTTAAACTCTAATATCTTGTAAATTTAAATTTTGTGATCTTTCTTAAGTTTAGTAAATAATGGACCCACTTACAATACAAAGTCCAACGACACCATGACTCAGATGGAAATGCCTGTAGGCATTTCCACCTGAGTGGGATCATGCTTATCAAATGCATGTGAAAACGTTTGCTGACTCAGAAGGTTACTTCTGCCAGCAGAGAATCCAAGTGGTGTGAGTTAGCTGGAAACAAAAGTATAATGAGAGTCTCTATATGCATATAGAATGGACAACCAAGTGCAAATGTCTTATAATAGTGAGAGGAATAAGGGGGTGCTCTTACGAAGAAAGGCTTAAGTTCTACAAATTGCAGCGTCCGGAGACTAAGCACCTGCAAGGTGATCTGACTGATGTGTATGAGGCCTTGAATGGATTGAGCAGGCTCAATGCTGATGGGATTCTTCCTCTTGCTCAGATTACAAACCTGAGGAGGCGTAAACTGAAACTGAGGAAAGACAATTGTTGAACAAATGTGCGGAAATTTTCCTTTAGCCAGCGGGTGGTTGATTGCTGGAACAAACTTCCATCTGTCGTTTTGGAAGTCGATAGCTTAAATAAATTCAAGGAAGAAGTGGAAAAACTTTTGGAACGAATGGGTTGGTGAAATGGGAAGGGGTTTTATTGACTAATGCTGTATAAGCTTGCTTTCTTGCATCATATGCCTCTACTAATACTAATGCTAATATAGCATTAGCAATTTGTGAAAGATCACGTTGAGACCACAGTGTAATCAGGGGGGGGACAGAATTTATAGGTTTTCCACGATCCGTCAGTTCGTCAGTTCAACTCCTTCTTGAGGAAATGTATAGTTCGATATGTAGTTTTCTGAGCAGTGCAGAGAGGCTGCTAAGACAGCTCGTGGTTTTCTACCAATATACAGGAATTTTGCCTGCAGGAATGAAGTGATTATCCCGTTGAATAAGAGTGGTCAGACACCACTGTGAGCGGTCTAGAAGCCTCATTTTAGACAAGATGTAGATGTGTTGGAACGGATACAGAGAAGAGTAACAAAATTAGTCAGAAGTACAAAACGGTACTCTTACAATGAAAAAACAAAATTGGTTTTTGAGAACTGCACCATCTTGAAACTTGGCATCTGTAAGAATACCGAAGTAATTAAGGCTTGAAATGGATTGAGTAAACTAAATGCTGTTGGTAACCCTTACTCTTTCTTGGACAACTCACACAACAGGACATAAATTTAAATTAAAAACGAATCGTTGTAGCACAGATGCGCGAAAATTGCTTTCAGCCATTGATAACTGATTGTTGGAACAAACTTCCACCTGGTGTTTTTTTTTTTTTTTTTTTTTTTTTGGGAAGTGGGTAGTTTAAATACATTTAGGGAAGAATTAGGAAAATTATTAGACGTTGAGCAAGTGATGTGGGTATTTTTTCATTTGTTTATTTTTTCCTGGCTGTTGCTTGCTTCCATGCATCATTTGCGACTGGCGATATTAAGTAAAAACATAATCACATGCGTTCACATCAGGGGTCAAGTTATCAGTCTCGGAGGAACCGTTGCATGACACATTCTGACATCGCGATTGTTTAAATAATAAAAAACATGGTTGTAATTTAAATTTTTGACACCTGTGGATTCTTTGGTGCCTAGTAGTGACAATATTAGTAGTGTTACCAGGCAGTACTAGGTGGTAGATGACTCTCATCAACCGGTGCAATTCCACCACTTTGCTTATTGGAGGCTTGAAGTTGTGGAACCCATGTTTAGCATGTTTAGTCTCCAGAGCTAAGTTTCGGTCAACCCTTCGCCATCTCTTCCGTCATGCAGTATGAGTGATGACTTTTGAGGTTGTGATGAACATCGTGGCGAGATCCAATATTCCTTACATTTCGAGGGTACAGCTCTAAAACGGTGTTCGCAGGCCGGCCGCTAGTTAGTACACCGGACCGAACCTATTCGTAACTCTCTAGGAGGTTTCCGGATCAGCTAGTGTATAATACTGCTACCTCTACTCTGCCAGATAGTGACTGGGGGGAGTCCGAGTAGTGTGTATGCGGGGAGCATTGTCGAGGCCACGTTATGCTGTATGGAATAAATTTCATTATTCCATACAGCATGTCCCACCCACTTTTTTTTACTATTGTATACACCATGAATTGTCAAACTAATAGAAAAAGCTTATCTGCGAAAAGATCTAAACCTCCCAAACACTTCCTAATTCATTTCACAAATATACGTGGTCTCAATTCTAATCTCAACGATGTCCATTTCCACTTGCAGTCTGCCAAACCCCATGTACTTCTTCTGACAGAATCTCAGTTATCGGTTGATTCAACTACTGCTCATCTCAGTTGCCCAAATTATTCGCTGTATGATTCCTTTCACCTCAAGGGTGGTACTTGTACATATGTCCATTCTGATATTTACCTGTCAAAGACTTGGTAATTTTGAATCTCCTCTTTTCGACCTTCTCTGGCTTAAACTCTCTCTACCTCATGGTGCCAAATTCATCTGTTGTCTCTATCGTTCTCCCAACTCCACTAACCACTTGGAGCTCTTTGACTTTCCTTTCTTTGCAACTTGACTTTCTGCAGTCCAACTTTCCTAACAGTGAGGTAACTTTCCTTGCTGATTTTAATGTTCACAACTCCAGCTGGCTTCCGTTTTCTAGTCACACCGACCCAACTGGTCGAGATGCTGAGGCTTTTGCAATTACTAATTATCTAGAACAGATTGTTCATTTACCTATAAGAATACCGGACAGTCCTAACCATACAGCCAACATGCTTGATCTTTTTCTCACAAACAGTCCTTCTAAGTACACGGTCGAAGGGAGAGGTCCTTTAGGCACCTCAGATCACAACTTGGTGATTGTCTCTTCTCCAATGGACCCTTTATCTCATGGCTGTTCCTAACCGCGTATTGTTTAGCATTACAAGAATGCAAAATGGGATGACTTGCAAGACTTCTTTTCTTCTTTTCCTTGGTCGGATTACTGTTTCAAAACTTCTGATGTCAACGTTTGCTCAGATCGTGTCAGTGAAATTATTCTTGCAGGAATGGAATCCTTTATCCCACACTCCACTTTAAAATCTCGTCCTTTATCTAAACCTTAGTTTTTCCAATAAATGTGCTAAGGCTGTTCAAGAGAAGAACGTTGCATATCATAACTGGCTAGTTTCTAATTCTTCAGTTTCATTTTCTGCCTACACCAAAGTTCGCAACAATTGTAAAGCAGTTATTAAACAGTCCAAACTAGAGTTTGAACAGGCTAAGAGTAGAAAACTTGCTTCTTGCCCTAATGGTAGCCGAGCATTCTGGTCTCTTGCCAAAGCTATTGGCCGCAACTTTCGCCCATCTCTGCTCCCACCTCTGTCCAAACCAGATGGTTCTGTTGTCACTTCAGCTCCCACCTCTGTCCAAACCAGATGGTTCTGTTGTCACTTCAGCTAAGGATAAAGCTGACCTGCTAGTATCCCATTTTTCTTCCAACTCATGTATTAATGATCTTGGTAAAACACCTCCCACCATTCCCAACACGCTCCATTCGATGCCTCCTGTGGTCTTCCGTCGAAAGGTCAGAAGGATTTTGACGAATCTTGATGCTAAGAAAGCTCCAGGTCCCGATGGTATTTCTCCACTTGTTCTCAAAACCTGTGCTCCTGAACTTACTCCTGTTCTTTGCCGCCTTTTTTCACTTTCTTATTCCAAAGGTGTTTTTCCTTCTGCTTGGAAGGAAAAATACCTTTGGAATAAAAAACTCTTTCTAAAGTAATGGAGAAATCAATTAACCGCCAACTCTTAAACTACCTAGAAACCTTCCGTCTGATCGACGATCGCCAGTATGGATTCTGTCAGCTTCGATCCACTGGTGATATCCTGGCTTATGTTACCCATTTATGGACTAATTCATTGGAAAAGATCGGTGAAACACAAGTAGTTCCTCTAGACATCTCAAAGGCTTTCGATCGTGTTTGGCATAAAGGTCTTCTGAAGAAGCTTTCATCTTATGGTTTGCCAACTGTTTTTTGTAATTAGTTATCCAGTTTTCTCCCTGATCGCTCACTGGGGGTGATGGTAGATGGCTCTCTGTCTTCTAACTTCTCCACTAATGCCGGTGTCCCCCAAGGTTCAGTTCTTTCCCTCACTCTTTTCCTCTTGTATAGTAATGACCTTCTTCCATTGACTGGAAATCCTATCCATAGTTTTGCCGATGATAGCACATTGCATTCCACTTTCCATTTTGAGAAACCTTTTCCTGCTCAATCAGCTTCAACTTCTTGAAAATCTGCTACCAATTCCTTAAATGCCGATCTTCATGTAATTCTCCAGTGGGGCAAAGACAACTTAGTTGATTTCAATTCTTCTAAAACTCAGCCTTGTCTTATATGTATAAGGCAATGGTCAGACCACACCTAGAGTACTGTATACAGGTCTGGAGGCCTCATTTCAAGAAGGATGTAGAGCTGCTGGAACGAGTACAGAGAAGGGCAACAAGATTAGTGAATGGAACAAAGGGTTGCTCTTACAATGAAAAGCTTAAGTTTTGCAAATTACAGTGTCTGGAGACTAGGCACCAGCGAGGTGATCTAATAGAGGTGTATAAAGCCTTGAATGGTTTGAGCATGCTCAATGCTGATGGGATCCTTCCTCTTGCTCAGAATAATCACCTGAGAGGGCATAAATTCAAATTGAGGAAAGACAGATGTAGGATAGACGTGCGGGAATTTGCCTGTAGCCAGCGGGGGGGGATGGAATAGACTTCCATCCCTTGTCGTGGAAGTTGATAGCCTAAATAAGTTTAAGGCTCAGCTTGACAGGTATTTCGAACGAACAGAGGGGTGAAGTGGAAGTGGTGTTTTTTTTTTTTTTTTTTTTGGCTGATGCTGCATAAGCTTGCTTTCTTGCATCATTTGCCTCTACTAATGCTAATGCTAATGCTAATATCGCAAAAAGGATTCCTCTGCTCCTATGCTTATCTTTGGTGACACTCCGATTTCTAGGCAAAATGATATATCTCTTTTGAGGATTATCCTGACTTCTAATCTCTCTTGGCACAAGCACATTACAAATATTGCTTCCTCTGCATCTAAAAAACTTGGTTTTCTCTTTCGTTCTCGGCGTTACTTTTCTTCCAAACAGCTGCTCACTCTGTACAAGTCGCAAATCTGCCCTGCCATGGAATATGTTCCTATATCTGGGGTGGTACTCCCAAAACCTTTCTCAGGCTTCTTGATTCCATTCAGAAGAGGGCAGTTAGGTTAATTAATGATCCATCTCTAACAAAGTCTCTCCACTGGCTGTCTCATAGATGTACTGTTTCTGCTGCTCGCCTCTTCTACAGATATTTCCATGGGCACTATTCTTCTGAATTGGCTTCTATAATTCCCGCTCTCTCTTTCAAAGCAGTCCGAACACGTGCCGTCACCAGCCAACATCCATTTACTGTCCATCTTCAAACTCACAGAACCAACTTTTCATCTTCCATTTATTCATTCAACTGCCGTTTTCTGGAACAACCTGCAATTTCCTGAAAATTACAGTCTACAGAAGTCGAGTCCAATGTGAACAAATATCTTCTTTCGTCTTCCCAACCTCCAACCCAAGCACGGTAGTAAGTACTATAGGTTCTAATACCCCTCGTGTTTGGGGTCTACATAATAAAAAAAAAAAAAAAAAAAAAATAGCCATTCTAAGGCCGAACAACTTCATATTCATTCAGCCATCGTGCCATCTCCGATTGGGTTTGACCAACTTCTAGTTTTCATGACCCACAACTACCACAGTATTTTATTATCTCTGGTCTTCCACGACGTTTGGAAATGGCCACATTTCGAATTCTATGTTGCCAGGAATTACTTGCTTTGCTTTTTTATTCACCATAGCCAAGCTTGTCAGTATCATGATATGCTCTGCCCTATGGCTTCCATTGTCTTAGTGTTTATTCAAACGATTCAAGCTAACCCATTCTCCTTACTTGAGCTCAGAAAAACGTTTAAACTATGTCACCTTCACATTTTCGAAATTATTGCTTGAAAAATTTCTTTTTTCATCCTAAGCGATTAAAGAAGATCGATTTCGAAAACTTCCTGTTTTGCTAACTCGAAAGAAATGTTTTGTAAATTGTGCTGCATATATGTTATATTCGCATATTTCTCCTATAAATACTATGTTTATTTTAGCTGTTATGGAGTTATCGATAAATTCGGATTTGCTGCCAGACTTTTAGAAATCAATATATTAATCGGTGCTATTTTATTATAAATTGTGGTGGCCTTCTTCTCTTCCTCTGATTTTACTTCCGTTTCACGTCTTAACCTCAGTTTTTAGCAATGATTGAGCGAGTCGAAAAATAGAATGTTGTCAAGTAAGTTCTGTTTTGTGCATTTTATTACGTAGTAAATTGTTGGACAGATTAATCAATTAAAGCAAGCTTTCTTTATACGTCTTTGTAGAAAAACTGCAACAGGCGTGTATTTCATCCTCTAACCTGAAAAAAAAAAAAATAATAATAATAATATTTGCATCGCGTTTTTGGTGATATAAAAATGTTAAAATAGTTTGTATAGCTGTACAGCAATTTCGTAATAGCTGTACATAAAACACATTGCTTAATGTGGACGTTTTTTTTTGTCGATTTAGCTACTAACTAAATCCCGCTATACTCCAATATAAAGGTGCCCCTTTGTAATTGGCTGTCAGAACGGGCTAAAGTAGGTTAAATGCTTAATATTTTTGTTAATCCTTCACGTATTGAATCCAGACATACTAAATTAAATCAGTGAGCATGATTTATAGCAAATCATGCTTACTTGGACGAGTGCGTATCACTCTTCAATAAAATGGGGTTTTTTTTCACTCCTCTCTCTCTCTCTCTCTCTCTCTGCATAATCTGCGAAAATTCTAATGCGCGTAGATAAATTTCTACGCGCATTAGAATTTTCGCGTCCAAGTAAGCTACTTATTCGATAACTTGAATACAGAGGAGCATGAATCAATTCAGTATCTTAATGAAAAGTAAGGGCCCTTCCAGCAAATAAAAGTACAGTATATTTGTTACAATCTATAAGCGTACTTATGGCTTTAGCGAGTCTTCAGGAGGTCCCTATCCCTCGAGACTTTTCTCAGTATTTCCCGTGTCCAATCCGACTACGACTTCTGTGAATAACATCCACAGAAATACATTTTTGTGTACTAAGATGGATCAAAAGGACTCTTAACAGTGCTAGAATTTGGCTCAACGCCATTTTCATCGATAAGTTTACTCACTGAAACAAAATTCAATTTGGACTCGATTGGACCGGAGCGCACTGGAACACCATTCGTCACATGCATCGGTAATGTTGTTATTATATTTATTAGTCATATGGTACAAGGAAGCCTGAGGCTTTTGCTGCACTACCAAAAAAAAAAAAAAAATTCTGAGTTACCCTGAGAGAGAGGCGGGGGGGGGGAGGTCAAGAAGTAGAAGAGAATCACCAAGAAAGAGAAAAATGATGATATCCAGCTCATAACACAGAGTGTGCTAAGCCCATACTCACCAGATGTGAGCCCCTCTAGGTTCTTGAAAGGTAAGTTACTAACGAGCATTTTTTCGTAAAATTTTCTATTTTGACTCCTGAACTCAGTGCTTTCCTGTTGTTAAAAAAGGACATCAGGGATTATAAGTTCTAGTCTATTTGTAATTAATCAGTGGCCTCGAATAATAGGACTAATGAGAATTAATGCATAATGTTTCCAGTGTTCAACAAACTTTTTTCTTTTTTTTTTTTTTTTAAGAATAATTTGTTTTTGTTTCAAATTTTAACGTTCTAGCTGTATAAGTGGCAAGACCGTAAAGTGTAACGAAAAATTAAAAAAAAGTACTAAATTAAAAAGAAAAAAGCCAATAATACAAACTCCATAAAAAAACATGGTCGTACTCGTCACTCGAATTGGACCTGTAACACCATTATGAAGTTTAGAAGTAGCGAAAAAAAATAAATAAATAAAAAATAGTGGGAGGATGGAGCTCATTCAAGGGCATTGCATATTTGTGTCAGTCTGACAATTAAAACAAGTGTACCACGACTCAGTGGTAAACTACCATACCGTCAAGTCGCCTCCGCAGAAGGGGGGGAGGGAGCTGGTATCATAAGGGTTTCAAAGAGCACAAAAAAAGCAAACCTCTCAAATAAACTGAGAAATTGTGGTTACTGCTACAAGCTCGTATTTGTAATTTTCGTTTGTTTTTGGCTTGCACAAATCCATTAAAGGAATGGTTCTAATCGTTTCAAAACAGAACAGAGAATATTGGTACATAAGTGAATATGAATATCGTTTATGTGAGTACAAGAATAATACATACACCGAGTTGGCTCTGCATTAAAAACACTCTTGTGTAGGACTGGTCTGTAACACTGGTGAAGGCTCAAAGTCGGCATTTCCTATAACCGTTGCTGGTACACAAAAATGGCTGTAACTTGGAAACAAGAAAAAATGAGAACTATGTTTATATTGTTTTTAGGTCCTAAATCCGTCTCTGAAGTGGGTCTAACATATTTTGATACATCCTGTATAATTTATTAATACATTTTATATACCCAGTTTTCAAAACTTTTTGACCACCACCCTTGTAGGCTATCCATATACCAAATATTGTAGTTGAATCGCTGTGTATTTCTGTTTACGTGCGCTATTTGGAGGAATGATGAATGAGAAGTGTGGTGGCTGTCCAGAAACGAAATGTTCTCGGCTGGCGCATAGCGGTCATTGCTTTTTGCATTTATTTATTTATTTTTTTTTGCTATAAATCATGAATTATAATATGTGCTAACACGCTTGAAATGTATTAACTAACTTGTGTCATAATACATTCTGTATAATTTATTAATACATTCTGTATAATCTGGTTCGCTTACAGAATAAATTGAATATTTTACAGTATTAGTTCTTTTCTCTTTCACTTCTAATTGCTTCTTCTTTATGTGCAACGACACTTTTCAGTGTCGTTGCACATAAAGAAGACTTGAACACGCAGTGCCAACTGATGAAATTTGTACTCCCTTAGTATTTATACAAAGGAACTTGAGCATCATGTAGTCATATACAGTAATAAATACTGTACTTCTTCAATAAATGAAAGAACAGAATATGTATATAAAGAATATGTATACAATTCAACCGGAAAAGCGATAATAATGGTTTATTCGGACTAATAAGTACAAAAGGCATAAAATAAAATGAGATAAATAAACAGAAGCTTTCGAGACTAAGGGTCTCTTCTTCAGCTATGAAATACGTAAAAGCGTTACATATGGAATGTGCCAGGCGTGATCATGTCACGCAAACAGAAAGCATGAACGAGGATGTGCACGTAGTGCTGATAGCATTTACTTGGCAGAAGTAGGGTACGAATGTACCGTGCGTACATGAGCTGAGTGCCAGCGCTTGTCACAATGCAAGACTACAGCCTCTACGACTGGGTGCAACCGCACGCCTCTATTGCCATTGGAAACGCTATGGCAACTAGACATGTCAACTCAAGCCACAATCGCTGATGGTAGTGACGTGTTTGGTCAACGACTTCGGTATCACGCCTGGGATTGAGGTCGTGCTTGCATGGACCAATAGTGCTCTGCAGAGTCAGCAGATCGAATGGCCCTTTCATGCTCTGAGACGCGGTTCTGAAGTCTCCTGGCGCCTCCGTAGCCAGGTGGGAAGGAGCAGCAGTGCGTAGCACACGCTTCTTGATTAGACAGGGGTTCGAGCCTGTCACCACCAAATACGGAGGATGCGGAAAGGTCAGGGAATGACCACCGCATATCCCGGAGTAATATGGCCTCTTAGTTGCTAATGCTCCTAAAAAAAAAATCTGGAGTCTCCTGGCATTTTCCCCACACAGCAGCTGGCGCAATCATGGCAGATGATGCGGTATATCGCACCGCTGCGCAAAAGCGGTGGGAATCAGGTGTCTTCACCCTCGAGACAAGAGATCGCAAACCTCTACCGGTATGACAAGCTACCTGGGAGTCTAAAACGCTGATGGAACTAATATTCAGGCGCCACCTGATAACAGTAAATGTCCAACAAATAATCAACCACGTTCAGAGGAAAGCATGTGGCTTCCTGTACAACACAAATTAATCAGTTACAGTTAGCTTATCACCACCAATTAATTAAGCTCCTCTTTTAATATATTATTATTTTTTTTTGCTATTCCAGTTTTTAGGCCTGCTACAGGGACATTATCAACACTGGCACTAGGAGCAAGCTACTTATGTTTTCTAAGATACTACATTGTATTTATCTGGTATCTTACAGAAGAAAATTTTGATTTTACAATTTTATTTTTTGTGAAAGGTCCATAAGGGAATGTAGCTTACAATCACTTTGAGTACTGCAGTTAGTAGAAATCGAAATTGGCACATTATTCAAAGCGATCACTACATCTTTTCCCCTCTGGCCAATTTCACTAACAATGCTTACTGTGTTTGTTTTTACATGCCAATATATTTTCGCAATTTTAACATCGGGAAACATTTCTAAACAATGAGCCAGCATGGTCGCCACAGCTCAGATAAGATTGTTCTATGACAGGGGTAGGCAACCTGCGGCTCTTTAACTTTAGCCCGCATAAAGCACAATTTGAAATGGAGTTAAGAGGACTTAAAAATCAAGGACATATTGAGTACTAAAATGACTTAAAACTGAAATTGAGGATTTGGAGAGGCAAAAGGCTGCCCTTGTAATTCTACACAAATGGACAGCGATAGATGAGTTGAAAGAGCAAGACCAAATTGTTTTCGATGCGTGGAGTAACTTACCGGACACTTATATAAATTTGAAAATATTTGCGTTTTGACTTCTCTCAGTTTTTGGTTCGACGAATTTCTGCGGGCAAATATTTTCGAACATGAACTATAAAAAAAATAAATCAAGAAACCGTCTGAACAATGTGTCTCTCAGCATGTTTAAATATGAAAATTACGGCATACTCGCCTAATGTTGGGAGACTCGCTCATGAAGTTCAGCAGCAAAAGTCATATTAATGGTACCTAATTGAATGTTTGTTACGTTTTTTTCAGTATTAATAAATAATATTTCAAAATATTTGTTTAATAAAATACTTTCCCACTCTATTCCATTTCTTAAACTCTTCCACCCTACCCCACCCCCTCCTCCCAGCTTGAGCTGAGGTGCGGCTGTTCGGATTCTTTTTTTAATTAGATCAAAAATGGCTCTTAACCCAAAAAAGGTTACCGACCCATGTTCTATGATAAACAATGAAAATAAACATGCAGCACATACTGCGCTATAATCTTCAAAAATGAAGATGACAGTGTAGTTCGAATTCCTTTGCACTGCTTTCCCGCTACTCGAATCGAAAAATCACATCTACATACAGCACAAAATAAACTTGTTACCTCTCTAGATTTTATAATACACAAAAAATCTTGAGTATATGTTTTCTAAGATACTACATTGTATTTATCTGGTATCTTACAGAAGAAAATTGATTTAATTTACATTTACACCATACAAATTAAAAAAAAAAAAAATTAAGCATTGAAAAATTTAAAGCAAGTAAAATTGAAATGATTTAATATTAACAACTATACTCATTTTTCGTCAAAATATGCCCAATGAGATTTTACCTCTGCCTTACACAGATGTACCATGCTAACGATTAATTTCATAATTGTCTTGACTAACGAAGTGATATGCAAGGTTTTTTTCCCATAAATTTTGTGAAGATGGAAGGGCTTGACGATGTACATGGTCCGATAAAAGCTCTACTGGATTTAAATGAGGCGATTGGGATGGCCATACCATAATTTACAATACCCTCTCCTGTTTAGTTACTAGAAAGTCCAAACGCAGAAATTCGTATGATGTCACAATCATACTATTCTACTAACCTCTTCCAAGCTAAGGATATTTACTCATAAAAAGCATCTTTCGTACGTATAGGATACACACGCTTTAATTTTTTGTTCAGTTGATTGGCTCATATAAGCTCTACGCTTGTATTACATCTAAGACAACTTCGCCAACCCCACTATAAAATATGGATAAAATATTAACTAATTTCAGAGCTTAATGTTCAAATTTGGTTAATGTAACACAACGCATACATTATACAAATACCTATTTCATTCACTTAGCCTCTTCTAAGTAAAATCAGATCTTAAAAATTTTGCTTCCATCAGTCTTAGGAGAGTTACTTTACCAACTCGAATCGCGGTACGTCTTCTAAAAACTGCCGCAACATAATTATTAAAGTAAGTAAATAGCCGTATATCCGTGAACATGATCCAAAGTTTCTCCTTCACCAGAGTGCCTACAGACCAGTCCAAATTCATTATTAAATCAAGATATTGATTGCAGTTTAACATACGTTCTGCAGTCTCATCTTCACCTCAATTGCAGGTACAAGAGTCCATGAAAAAGCCTATAAGATAAACCATGGCCTGTTATTAAAAAGGTAGCGTTCACCCCAAACTGCAACTAGGTTCTTTTCCGAGTATCCACATTTGGAAAAAAACATGCAGTATAGTTTGCCTACCTTTTTCAGATTCTTGCCAATTTATTTGCCACTTAATTTTGAGCTCCTCACATTCGTTTTTTTCTCTAGCTTTATATCAGCTCTGGTGTAAAGTCTTCCTTCATCGAGGCAAGATGAAGGAAGGAATTTCTTTGAATGGAAAATGAAACTAAGGGGAGAATGTCAACAATCGGGAGTAGCAAGTTATTTTGCGGATGTACACCTCCATTAAATGACTTAACCACTTGAAGTGAGAAATAAACTTCCACAAATACGCAGTTAGGGTGCCTACATACTGCCAAGCGCGCAACAGAGCGAACTAACAACAAGTTAAGAATTCTCCGAACCCGAGCTGTCTGCGAATTCTGAAAAATTTTGGGGATAGAATTTTATAACAACAAATCGTATTCGCCTATTAAAGAATAAGTTTTTTTTTTTAAGCGTATTCCCAATAAATGAAATTTATTTTGTTCTCTGCACTTCGCACGCAAAAACTAACTTCCAATTTTAAATGTGGCTTAAAAAAAATAATAAATAAAAAAAACTAGAGCCTATCCAAATTTCATTTAAATTGGAGAAATAAAATATACAAACTTATTCCAAGAAATAAATTTATGAATCCTAGGCTGGCAGAAAAAACATTCAGAGAAAAGGATCTTAAACACATTAGGTGTTATCTCCGCTCTACATGCTTTTCAATACACTAATCCGATAACTAAACGAAAAGGTTAGTGCAATTGCATCATGTTTTTTCGTAAGTGAGTTACCAAGTTGGTAAAATGGCATCGTTTTTATCATATCTCATATTGTGAATACGTTCATAAAGAGTTGCCTGATATTGCACTACCTCGAATAAGTAACGCTTCACCAATGGAGACCATTGTTACTTATTCTCGGTGGATGCCACTACCCAGATGGCCGTTTCAAGGATATTTGGCCGATCATCGGTGGGTGGGTGGTTAGGTACCCTGGTGTTGCAATAGTGACAACCCAGTTATGAAGTATAACTCCACAATAAGAGAGATGCCAGATGGTGTATAACAGTTTAAACTGAAATAGTTTGGCAGACCTCAACCTACGTAAAGATTCACTAAACGAAGAGGTGGTGCAATTGCATCATGTTTTTCCGTAAATGATTACTAAATTGGTCAAATGGCATCGGTTTTATCATATCATCCAACGCGTAAAACATCGCTCTGACGCTCGCGCGCCAGAGCGATATTTTACTCGTTGTGCTTATGCCAAGAGAGATTAGAAGTCAGGGTAATATCGACCTCCAGTACTTAGAAAGACTTACTTAGATAACTAATATCGACCTCCAGTACTTAGAAAGCTCGCTGGAATCTATCTTCCCACTAATTCAATCTGCCGACATAGCAATGGTTTTGGGTGACTTTAACTGTCAACTGGCCAATTTAGGATCTTCTTCTCCATCACTGCAGACTAGGGCTCTCTTTAATATGCTTCACAGCTATGGCCTTGAAGAAATTTGCAATTTTCCAACCAGAGAAAATGCCTACCTCGACCTAATATTTTCCTCTACTCATATAGATGTTCACAATGACAACCCTATATTTCACTCGGATCATTCGCCAATTACTTTTGACATCACAGTGACCTCTCATAACTTCAAATGCAGCTCCCGTTCTCCACGATTCAATTTCAGAATGGCTGACTGGCCTCTGCTCAACGTAGCTCTAAGAAACGTAGACAAGCAGCTCGCTGACGCTATGGATGACATCGATGTGCTCACCAGCAACCTGATTAACTGTGTCCATTCAGTTATATCTGATATTGTTCCTCAATCCCATCTTACCACACGCTCTACCTACCCGCACTGGTATAACAGCGAATTAAAACATAAAATTAAATCCAAAGAATTTTATAGAAACAAATATAAGCAATCAGGTGACAGCCAATATTACGAAATATTCAGCCAACTCCGCAAAGAAGTGGAAACGCTCATATTAAACTCTTACAATATGTATACAGAGTCAGTTCAGGATAGTCTGCTTACTCACAGAGATATCAAACCATTCTGGAATTTCATGAAACATAAGAACATAACCAGTAGAAAGTTACAACTCCATAACGCAGATGGAATTCTCTTATCTGATGAATTCAGTATTGCTCAAGAGTTTGCCAAACACTTTTCCAGAATTCAAACAAATGATACATTGAGACCTGCCTCATTTCCTGACTTCACACCTGTTAAAGATGATATCCTCATTAACCTCTTTATCACTGATGAAGATTTAAATTCGGCATTAAAAAGCATGAGAAATGACTATACTAGAGGCCCAGATGACATTCCAGGCTTATTTTGGAAAATGACTGTCACTACATTAAAACCCCTCATACTACGGTTCTTCAACTTGTCTCTCAGGCTGGGGAGGTATCCTAAGCACTTTAAGCAGGTCAATATAGTTCCTATTTTCAAAAAAAGGTGATAAAAATGACGTATCTGATTACAGACCCATAACCTTGCAAAACAGCCTGGCTAAACTCTTCGACACAGCAGTACACAAACATCTCTTCGAATTCTTCAGGCCTTTCATCGATCAGAATCAACATGGTTTCTGCAGTGGCAAGTCAGTAGTCACAAATTTACTTCCTTTCTGGCAATACACCTCGGAAGCTCTTGATAACCACCTACAAGTTGATGCAGTCTACACAGACATATCTAAGGCATTTGATAAAGTCCCGCACGAACAACTTCTGGAAAAACTTAAGCTATATGGTATCCGTGACCCTTTGCTCTCATGGCTACGCAGCTGTATTACGCATCGTTCCTTGAGAGTTATCATCGATCAAGTGAAGTCAGACTGTTTTATACCATTAAGCGGAGTACCACAAGGCTCTCCCTTAGGTCCTCTTCTCTTCATTGTTTTCGTAAATGATCTTCCTTCTTTCATCTACACCTCCAATGTTCAAGTTGCTCTCTATGCAGATGATCTTAAGATCTACTCAGCAGTGAAGGAGATTACCGATTCTCAACAGCTTCAATGTGCTCTCAATAAATTCTCTCTGTGGCTATCTCTGAATGGCTTGTCTGCTAACCTCGAAGTGCAAAGTAATCTCTTTCTCATCTTGCAGATCTCCACAATTAATGAATACGGAGTACACTGTTAACTCTGTGATCATCGAAAGGTGTGACCAAGTTAACGACTTGGGGGATTCTCTTTTCCAGCAGTGCTAAATTCGATGCCCATGTCCTTAAAATCACCAGCAAAGCATTCAAAACACTGGGATTCATCAAACGGAACACATACAAATTCAAAAACTACAGATATGCGGTTATCCTTTATAAAACTATTGTTCTGCCAATCCTTGAATTCAGTTCACCCATCTGGAATCCTCACACAAAGACTTTAACTAACAAAATTGAAGCAGTCCAAAAAAATTGTCCATTACCTTACGTACCGCAATCCTCTATTCTATCACTCAGTGTATTATGAATCGCTTTGTGATTACTTTCATCTGAGGCCTCTGTGCACTAGAAGAGTTACTGCTGACATCGCCCTTCTAGCCAAAGTAATCACTGGAATTTATGAAGCATCTGATATCCTTAGTAAAATAAACTTCAATGCTCCCTGTAGACAAGTCAGGACCTTACACCGTTTCGCCTCGACTCTGCCAACACGGACTTTATGAAGTTCAGTCCACTGAACAGAATCAGCAAATGACTCTCTCATTGACTTCTTTGACAACTCCCAATCACTGATGAACTCCATCCACAAGTTTGCCTCTTCTCTTAAACTGCAAAGTGACTAGCTCACATCTAATTATTGTAGCTTATTATTTGTTATATTATTTTTCTATTCTCTAACGGATTAATTATTACTTGTTTTACCGGTAACTTAACTTAATACAATCCTTTTGTACATATGCTTTTATTGTTTGAATCTATATCAATGTTTATCGTCCTGTTGAATTCATATTATTGTTATTATGTTTATTGTTCTGATCTCAGATACACTGTTAATGGTTACCTGTTGTGTATCTTGCTATTAATAAAATAAAATAAAAAATAATTCCCCCCCCCCTCGACACACACACACACACACAATATACTATTTGAAATTAATATAATTGTTGTTTCAGCGACGATGTCATTGGCCATGACTCAGTGGTCGTCGTAAAAATCGAGTTCTGCGTGTTCTTGTTCGACTACACAAAGCAACTGATCCTCTGTTCGCGGTGAAATTGAAATTATATATCTGAAAAATTAAACAATCTTAATAAATATAAAAAAATTTATTGGATTTTGTTTCAAAATGTTTTCAGCTTATTTCTACTGAATTCTCTTTTCTCCTTATACCATATTTAAAATAACGATATATATTTTTTTTTTTTTTTAATTTCAGGGCTGTGCTTTCGCAGGTTAAAAAAGAAAACGAAAATAACGATATCTTAAGTACACAGTGCAGAAGAGAAGGGAAAAAAATGGCAATAACTACTTTAAGGAACATATGTATAAGATTAATACAAGTGCTGATTACGAGCAATTTCAACTTCAGAAAACTTTTCCGTAGGGATCCATTTCGTCACTTAGAATCGGACGATTTACATTCACTACTGGCTGCTGTTATAACAAGCTGTTTGCCACAGTTTCCTACAGTGGATAAAATGAAAGTGCTTTTGAATACTAATAAAGTAAAAACCTTTGAAATATACTGCCAATCATATATCGACTATTCAATAAGCAAAATACTAAAAAAACTAAAACAGAATTGTAGTGCACTTATTAATTTTAAACTGCTTGGGCGTGTGACGTCACGCAATGTAAGGGAAGCGTGGTGTGATTTAATGTTTAGTGATGCTGTTACTGCTCAGAAAGAACTTCTAGAAAATGCCTTGTCCGTATGTGAGGTTGACACCTGTTTACCATTGAGACTAGACAGCATCAAGAGTCCGTGTATCATAAAGCTTGCCATTCAACATCCAATTCCTCATTTTAAAGTAACATCTGTGCTGAATTCTGCACAGCTTTCATACTCTTCCACAATCCAGGAATTGTACCTTCCGTATTTATCTGTAACTAAGGCTGACACAATTTACTTTCTGGAGAATTTCCCCAACTTAAAGATTGTGAATTTCGATATAACAGACGCAATAATGGAAATTCAAGGAGAATTACTCTTGACGGGACTTATGGTCGACAATATTAAAATTTATCTAATTGAGCAATTCCAAATGGATGAAATGGAAAACTTGGATGAAAGTATGTTGTATGTCCTAAAGTTGATTTGCCCTTTTTTAAAGAATATTGATTTCATTGTTTTATCCTACGACGAAAACATATACAGTCCCATTCTTATGAATATACAAAACGACTACAGAGCGGGACTAATATGGGAAGGTGGATTTGGGAAAAATGATTTTCCATGCGTTCCTTTGTTGTGTAATTTTGGTGAATGTTTGACAAAACTGATCTTATCACCGTTATTCATTGAATTCCTTGACATTAGTTTTATAGGCTATTCGTGTCCTAACCTTACTCATTTAGATATATGGTATCTGTTCGACTATGGATGCAATTACAAAGGGGATGAAAATATTTTCAGGAATCTTGAAGTAGCTAAAATAAAAAGATTTCCCATTGATCCAGGCATAGGATCATTGTGCGAAGGCTCACTACTCGTGTTACTATCTAGTTGTTTCAAGTTAAAACACTTGAAAATAGTATCTACTGATTCTTTATCAGACAGCATATTAGAACAAATAATTCAAGTTAACAGATTCCCTATGTTAGAACGGCTGGAATTAATGCAGGTTAATGTAACGTTGAAGAGCATAACAAAACTCCTTCTGTTAGCTAATGCATTAAAGATTTTTAAAATGGCATGCTCGTCACAGGAACGATTAAAAAATTACGTGAGGAAATTAAATCCTTGCATTACGGTGGTCAGTATGTAAAATACGAAAGCGAATAATATCAGTACGATGTACATTTAGATCAGGTTTCTGATATAACACTGGCAGTGTTTGCCATTTATCGAGTTTTTATATTACAGTTCATAATGAAAGAAAAACTTAACATTTCAGAAAAAAATATTAGTATTATAATGACTAAATGATGCAAGGAAGCGGACTTTTTTTGCATCTATCAAAAAAAAAAAAAAAAAAAGAAAAGATTTTTCTATCACTCGTACCTTCCCCGTCATCAAATTCTTTCGCCACTACCGCTTCGAACTTTACTACTCTGCCATGACCATTGTTGCAGACAATTTACAGCAGTGACTTACAAAACACTACTCGAAAGTAATCTTCATGAGATCTAGCCTTCTGTTCCTCCCCATTGCGAAATTGGGGAGGAACAGAAGGCTGGATCTCGAGCTATATAAAACTACCTTGGTTTTTCTCTTTTGTTTGTGAGGTTTTGGGCGCATCTGCGACTTAGGCCATATTGCGCTATATATATAAATATATATCATGTTTGTAAATTGAGTGTTCTGTAGTCGATTTGCTGGAAGAAAAACAAAAGTTTCTGGATGGAAAATTCATACTGTCCTCGTCTGAGACCGACCAACTCAGCCATAATGCGGCGGAGTTAGTCGGTCCCATAAAAATTCCTCATGTCATGGACGGGATTTGAACTCTTGACCGCAAGTCTCTCTCTCTCTCTCTCTCTCTCTCTCTCTCACACACACAATGTAAATATACTTTCCTTCAGGACCTCAGTCTGGTCCATCTAATATGTCTACTTACCAAATTCAGTCCGCACTTTCTGAGCCGTTCTTCATATGGGCAAATTAACACCCTTCACCAATCCGGTTGGCTATGTAGAAGCTCAATGTCTTTTACTTCAAGTGCGGCTTCCATACCCGAACACAATATTATAAATGGTCTCACCATCCTTTTACACAGAGGGACAACATCCTTTCCCAACTTGAGAGGGTATCCTGGCTATATATCATATACAGGATGCAATGTGCCTTTCTAGCTCCTTGTTTACACTGGATGGAAAATTTCATGTCTGACTGAATCGTAACCCCAGTAACTTTTTCGTCCCGGATTACTTTTAACTTCACTCCCCCCCGGCTTATAACTAACTTCTGATATTTCTGTTTTCTCCAGTTGAAAAAATCCTTGCATTTAGAAGCATTAAACTGCAGTTGCCATTTTTCAGACCATTTCTGCAACCGATGTAAGTCATTCTGAAACAGTGGATCTGATCTGATCGTTAACGGCCCTTCCTGCCTTTATATCATCAGCAAACTTTGCAACTTACCCTGCACTCCCTCATCAATGTAATTAAGGTTGATCAAAAGTAGAAGCGTCTCCAATAATGATCCCTCGGGGAATTCACTTGCTGCACTGGTCTACCCTTGATGAATGTATATTACGACTACTCTATCTTTTATCCAACAAAATTTTACAGGTGATCCAAATTTTCTCCAGTTTATGTAACACACATTCATGTAGAATGTTCTACTGAGGTCAAGGTAAATAATGTCAAATTTGTTTCTTGCATCCAACTGCTTTATAACCGTCATAATAATTAGATTGGTCAGGTAAGGCTTTCAATTTATCCAATATACTGAAATGACTTCTTAAAGCTGTGTGGTTAAAAGTGATTACTGCACTTCATAATTATCGAAAGGACTGGATTTGTAATGTACTAGCTCGGTTATCCCTAATATGCTTTAAAAAAAAAAAAAGTATTGACCATTCCGCCCAAATTAGAACTGTTTTCAGAATTTCCTTGATTTCACTAAAGATTAAGGATTACGTTTGAAATAGATAATTCTTAACCTGTACAACATAACACACTTCTTTTTATATACTGTGCCCTTATATTAAGTCATTGGCCCTGTCATCAAATCTGCCGATCGCTTTTTTAGTCACTTCTAATAGAGATAGAAGAATAAAATTTTGTACATATTCCTAATTCGCGTGACAATGCAGTCTATCAAAATTTGAGCTAAATCTATTAAGCGGTGCACCGTGCAGCCATTGTAATACATTTTATACATTGTATAAAAATGTATGACAGTTTCTATATATAAAATATAAGAAAATAAAAAATAATATAAAAAGCAAGTTTTTCAAAAATATACCTTAATTCCGATAAAATATAAGGTGTGGTCTTTGCCCCTGCAAATAAAATTTCTCATTTTAAAAAACGGTAAAGACCGCACGTTATTTTATCGGAATTAAGGTATATTTTTGAAAAACTTATTTTTTTTAATTTACATTACACTATCTACTTTTACTCAGACGTCAACCTCGGTCGTCAGTATTTTACAAAAAAAAAAAAAATAATAATAATAATAAATAAATAAAATAGTAATACATAAATAAAATGTTTTTATTCAGAAAATTAAAAACACGAAAACCAACTTTTTGCTCTTCCAGCAGCTACATCCTGAGAATACTTTGAACTATTTCTGGTAGTAGGTGGCTGGTATTTTGCTCCACTTCTCCGAAGTAGTTGTGAAAAACAGATGAGGATAGACATGTTAGGGTCTCAGCTCATTCCGAACATATTTTAAGAGAGATTCAGGTTAGGCACCTCTGAATTCTGGTTCTGTGGCCCAGAATACTATTACGCTGGTACACGCAGAATGTAGACTTTCTCATTCTATAGAATTACCAGTATAGCTTAGTATGGAATTGTCCAGTGTGGAGTTTAGGCATGATCATGGGGGTTTTACGCATGACCAATGATGCTCAGTGAAAAAGAGGAGAAATAGTATTAGTAAGGCAGAATGATTATGCAAGAGACCGAACTTTTTCTGCATCAGCCAAAACTAAATAAGTAAAACAATAATAATATTCATACTATTCTCATTTCTAATAAGATAATCATCCTATTCTTCTCTAAACTTAGCCTCGCTGCCTCCACTACGTGGGAAAACAACTTATTCCGATGTTGGACAACCATCTCCCCATAGGTGAACTTCATGAGAATCAATCTTCTGTTATTCCCCGATATTTTATATTTGTGTCTTCTGGTTTTCACTTATAAGGGAGAACAGACCTTACTCATTCATTTTACTCAATTACTTCAGTGCCTTATACACGTCAATTATATCTCCCCTTGGATGTCTGGTTTGTCAAACTTTGTAGTCCACACCCTCTAAGCCGTTCTTCATATAGGCATCGCTTTGCACTCGTTACCAATTTGGCCGCCCCTCTTTGAACAGTCTGCAGAAGTTTCGATTTTTTTATTTTTATTTTTTTTTTTTAGGTGCGACCTCCAAATCTGAACATAATATTCCAAATGCGGTCTAACCATTACCTTGTAAAAAGGGATAATGACGTCCTTCTCCCTACTAGTAAAGACCCTAAAATCACATACGACACACTGTGCCTTCCCAGCTGTCTGCTTGCATTGAAAGGAAATGTTTCGTCTAGATCAGGGGTGGGCAATCTTTATAAATGGCGAGCCAAATAAAATGTCTGTGAGGTACACGCGGGCCATTTTTTTTTTTTTTTTTAATTTCCACGATTTTTAGGGTTATAAAAATGGTGTATAATGAAAAAATGTCAAACAGTGATGTTATTTATTAATATTTATGCATACACGTGCGTATAATTAATTTTATTCATAAGAAAAACGAAATCGAAATTCAAGATAAGTGCAAAAATACAATTACAGTAACAAAAACTGCAATATTTTATTTTTATAATATTTAATGAGAGATTTGATACTGTTTATTTTTTTTTTTTATCAGTAAATCGATATTTCTTGTAGCAATGCGCAGAGTATTTTCTAAATTTACGTTAGAAATTCCATTAATTCAAAAATATATATAAATAAACAGCAGCCTTTTATTATATATCTTTTGAAAACGACCGCGGGCAGGAGGTTGCCCTGGTCTAGATGCATTGCTTTTGACAATCTGATAATTATTTCCCATGTGGTTATAATGTCAACGTCACCAAGACTTAAAACGTAGAAAATGCCAATAACAAACAGACCTGCTTTAATAAAAATCCTGTCCGGTCAATCTTCAAGAATTTATTACTAAAACATCATAAGTCTCAGAAATAAGCTGAAAACTTGAAGATTTCTGTCACATTCAGCAGACATATAGTATATTTAACAGAGCTAGAACCAGTAATATAGATCTGTTGCAGGAGGCGAAAGTCACAATAGATTAGCAAGAGGTGTGACAAATAAAGTTAATACTTCTCGAAATTTAGCACAACTGTGCTAAATCTCGAGAAGATAAACCCGCTTTTCGAGCTGAATTATGAACAAACTCCACATATATGGAGATTTTAATCTTCTCTAACAACTAGAAGTTTCACCACACGCCATTAATTAATCTTGGTCCGAGTGGTATGATGATAGCCGATCAAGAACCTACAAGAGATACTAATTACCTAGACTTCATACGATCCTCAGATAAATGCACCAACGACTGTCTCCCTGAAGACAGTCGCTATCGCTAGACTATCGCTAGTTTATGCTTCAGGGCTGTCTCCCTGAAGCATAAACTAGCGATAGGACTGCGTTCTGATCACAGCTCTACTGCCATACAGTTACAGCTGCATATGCCTAATTTCCATTTTCGCTGGTGTTGTGAGAAGAAAGTCATATCATTCTCTTTTCTTGAGCCAGAAAAATGCCTGTGACATTCTTTATTCCTGCGATCAAATCCTTGTCTTTCATCTCGTAACGAGATGGCTTAACCGGTTGCCCTCCACGCTACATCAAAGGTTATATCAATCTCGCCCAGGTAGCGGACGTGGTGGACCTTCAACCTCTCAATCTGTTTTAAGCAGAAGGTGCCTAATCTATCGACATAATTTATTGTATCTGCTGGCCAGAGCAATCTTCAGTCAACTATAATAAAAAAAAAAAAAAAAAAATTATGCAGGCAGAATATTAGCTGAAGGAAGACTTCGATCTCAAACACCTTCTAATTCGTTGCAGGATTAACTAATTCCCGATTAATGGCTAGAATTCATCCCACAGTAATCTTCTAAAACGCCTGATACTACAAAAATCAATTTGCGATGTAATCCTATCCATAGTAAACACCCTTTATCGCTGTCAATTGCTAGAGAAAAACTGATGAGGCAATATGCGCTCCAGCCACCAATCACTGCAAGAGTCGCAATGTACTATACTGTATTTCAATATCAAATGCCTGCGTTCATATATACTGGATTCAATGCTTAGAATCTATAATTAGCATGAATTCTTTTCCCTCTTACCCTGGGCATTACTGACCAATCTCAACTAATTCTATGCTCCTGTAGACTCTGAGAGAGAAAAAAAAAAAAAAAAAAAAAAAATACTTCAACCGGTTTAACAAAACTCTTCCTAGGAAATCAACCCAAGCATACTATGCAATGAACAGCAGATCAACTATTACTAATCTTGTCTGTACAAAAGGAAAATTAATATATTTTAAGCCAAATTCGAATTTTCTGTTGTTTCTGTAGCATTCAAGCTGCTTTTGAGTGCTCTTCTAGAAGTGCTAAAGCACGTTTCCTACATAAATGACATCCTATTGGCTTTTCTTAAGTCACTGAAAATTCCTCTGACTTTATGTGGTCGTCCTTAACTATAAATAGAAACTCCTCTTGCCGACGCTCACAAAAACCTCATGTACATACAGACGACTGTATGCACATCAGGTTTCCGGGAGCGTCGGCAAGAGGAGTCTGTCAGCAGCATGGTCTGATGATTGGGTATCGGTAATTAATAAACTATATTATTAATTTCACGTGGTATAAGAATGGTATTGAATATAGAAATAATCTTAATATAAATAGAAAATTCATTAATTTAATGCGAAGGTGTCCACCTAGGTATAAATATCCTTTTCTTCCAGCGAAAGTTTACTGCAGGTGTACTACATGGAGTCCTTTTTCAGCTCTTCACCGATTTTCTAATTATCTTTGCCAATTTGAGAGACAATGTATGTATTTACGCAGATTATAGAAATCTAACATGAATGCAATCCTCTCACAGTCCAATGACATTGAGCCAGATCAACGACAAATTAAAAAAGTTTAGCTGACTCTCTCTCAATCTTCAAAAAAACTACGATATCATCGGCCTTCTTACTGAAACAGAATTCAACAGCCCTACAACTATCCTTGGGAAACTGCTATTTTTATTGTTCACCAGTTCAGAGACCTTGGTGTAATTTTTGATATGAAATACAGTTTCAGTAATCACGTCGAAATAGTTCTTAGCAAGTTGAATTGTCTCTGATGGAAGGCTAAACAGTATCTGTGTATGTGAACAAGTTTGTATTGGTGTTAGTACTCGCAATCATACAAGAAAGCAAGCTTACAGAATCGGGGAAAAAAAAAAAAAAAAAAAAACATTTCCCTTACACCTGTTCATCCCCTTTAATAATGTGTCGACTTGTTCCTTGAAATTATTTAAATTATCCAATTCCAAAATACAACAGATGGAAGTTTGTTTCAACTAACTGCTAGCTGTAACCAAACTTCCGCACATCCAGCCTGCAACCATCCTTCCTCAATGGGAATTTTTACCCCTTTATGTGTGTAGTCTGAGCAAGAGGAAGAATGCCACGAGAAAACTGATTGATCTTACTCAATCCATTCAAAGCCTTGAACACCTCAATCAGATCACCTTGAAGGCTCCTAGTCTCCAGATGCTCCGCAATTTGAAAAACTAAAGCTCTTTCTTGGTAAGAGCACCTTTTGTTTCTCTTCTCTGCACCCATTCCAGCAGATCCTAGCGCACTATGGCCATAGTTGCCGATGCACCTAACAAATCCCTAAACCACCACCACCAACAACAACCAGCAGATCCACATCCTTCTTACAATAAGGCCTCTAGAACTGTATGCATTACTCAAGATGCAGCCTAACATTGCCTTATACAATGCGATAATCACCTGCTTATCCTTGCTAGTGAAATTCCTGTACATCGTTGACAAAACCCCCATGTCAGATTCTAGCCTTGCTGCACTGCTCAGAGAATTTCATATCTGACTACGAAATTGCCCTGAGTTCTTTTTCATTTGCAACTACCCTGAATGTAGTATCACACCATTAGTACGTTAATCTAGTACTACTGCTACCCATGTGAGGTACCTTTCATTTGTCAATTTAAACTTCAGTTGCCATTTCTCAATACTTCTAAATATCTCCAGATAGTTGTGTACCCATCCATCCTATAAGCAGCTGAAGCATGTGCATCGGTCACACTCAACCAAAGAAACCTGTTTTTATTTATTTTTAAAATATTAACTGTTAAAGGGTGCCAATAATAAACGTCATCTACCCTCAGTACACCGACCTAACCAGCTGGCCAATCAATTGAATACCCAAAAGGTTTCCCAGTCTGATCAGCTGGAGGCATCTTCTCTTTACTACGAAGAGATGCTGACTCGTACAGCAAATTCTCCTGACTTCTGGAAAATATTTGTATACCATATTTCCTCCACTCTCCAGCACTTAGATTAATCCCATCGTTTCATATGTTCAGCAGTCGTCTAAAGCTTGGTGGCGGCTTTCTTCCAGCTCTCCCAATAATGCAATCCTCCAAAATTTCGAAGTTACTCTGAACAAATTTGCAAACGATGCCAAATACTGTATAAGTGTTATATTGCTATATGTTTTTCCAAGTATGTGAGACTTGAACACTGTCTCGCTGCCAATTCAGCTGTGAAAGTTTCATTAGTGTGTTGATCTCATAAGACTGACGTTTAATATGTACGCTGTGAATGGGTCCCTGTTGGGAAGTGAAATGCGTTAACTTCGATTCTATTGTTATTTTAAAAAATGGAATTATCCTCATAACTTTGCATTGTTATTTAAACTTAATCAATAGCTAATGTAAAAACACTGCCAATAACTGTTGTGTTGGATGTTGATATTTATACTGTATATACTCTATATACTGCATTATACAAATAAAGTTTTATTTATTTAGTCTGTGACAAGATCTGTCATTTCACAGGAGCCTTCTCCATTCTTTACACTGTAAAGAATGGGGAAGAATGGAATTCAATCTCTGTAAAGTTTACAGAGATTAATAATGATGGCTAATACATTACTTAAAATGATGTTAAGCTTATGAGTTGCAGTTCTATCATGGAGCCGAAAACTAGGCCTCTCTACAGACGGTTAGTTATTTAAAAGCTTCCCCCATCTTTTTTTTTCTTTTCTTTACCTGAAGCATATAACAAATTATTTTTTAATTCACATGCAATGGCTTATCAATAGATAATATGCTGTGTGCAGTCAAAGAACAACAAATTTATGACAGGTACATTCATTCAGAAACACCTTCAGCACATCACCTCCCAAGCTAAAGCTGTATGTGGATAATGCTACTTCAGTTTTCAATTCTTAGCTGCAACTAAAACTTTTTAACTAAATATCAAAACTATTTTAAGAACAAATTCAATACGACTCAAAATGGAGAGCACTATACCTCTTGGCCATGACCTTAGCTAACTCTTGTCTCACTTATCCTAATGGATCATGTTTCCGTCCCTAGCCACGGGGAGGCGGGTACTGCTATCTAGTCCCATTCGCGCTCTCCGTTTAAACATATTTGTTAAAGTACCCAAAATTATTCTTGTCCATGAACATGATCCGTAGATTCTGTTGTTCTAATCTGCCAATGCAGTTCTCCAATTCATTCCTATAATTCAGGTAACAGTTGCAATGCAACATAATGTGTCCATTATGTTGCATTGGTCTCTTGTACATTACAAGCACATAAGTCATTTTCAGCAAGGCCTGACTCAGTCTTTTTGCCAGTCGTTGTCCTGTTATTAAGAAGGCAGCATATAATCTTAATTGCTGCCAAGGATTTCTTTTAAGATCTAAAATATCTACTCTAGGTAGATGCATATGGGTGACTCTCCCTTTTCCAGTCAAGTCCCATCTCGTTTGCCACACTGCCATCAATTCGATATTAATTCTAACTTTTCTAATTTTAAGTCCTATCTAGTACACACTGAGTGATCACTGAATTATGACCACCTCCATGAAAACTGAATGGTACCCGTTGACCACGTGAGGTACAAGTGATCTACGTAGCATAGATAAGGTGTCAGTGGTTCAGTACGTAGTAAAATTCCGAGCGTGATGGTAAAAGGAAGGATTTATCGGACTTTGATAAAGGATAGATTGTGAGAGCTCGACGAGCTCGTGCCTCGATTTCCCAAACGGCTGAACTGGTGGGATGTTCGAGAGCTGATGTTGTTAAAGTGAACCAGGACTGGCGTCAAAATGGTCAAACAAAGGCAAAACTGCGAGGTTGATGTTAGAGGTGAGCACCGGGTCCGACGACTCGAACAGGCGCAGTACTGTTGAAGAGTTAACTACACAATACAGCATGGGTCAATCCGGAAAAATATCTGGCATGACTATACGCCGCACGTATGGGCTATACCAGCAGATGAAGGCATCCTCTCCTAACCAAGGTTCATCGGCGTAAAAGACTCGCCTGGTGCAAAGAGCATGCAAGTTGGACGTAAGAAGACTTGAAGAAGGTGTGCTGATCGGATGAGTCACGTTATTTACTCCACCGTGGATGGTCGTGTACGGATTTGGCGTCAACAACGTGAGGCTCCTCATCCATCATGCATGGTATCAAAAGTGCAGGCCGGTGGAAGCGGTTGTATGGTGTGGGGTATGTTTCACTAGCAGGAACTTGGACCCCTGGTGCATGTGGAACAAGGTATCACTGGTCTCCGCTATCGTCAACTGCTTGCTGACTGTGTACACCCCGCTATGATACTTTTTCCCGAATGGCTATTGTCTTCCAAGATGACAGTGCGCTGAGCCATTGGGCACTTGGTGCAGAAATCGTTCGAGGAACACAGTTCTGACTTCCAGCATATCGATTGGCCTCCGAACTCCCTCGATATCAATCCCCCACAGCACTTGTGGGACACTATGGAAAGGCATATCAGGCGTCTGGATACACCAATCTCTTCCATACCAGCATTGCTAGCTGTTACACACAGCTTGGTTGGTCATACCTCCCGAACGCTTCCGACATCTTATTGAATCAATGCCGCATCGGATAGCTGTATTGAGGGCAAAATGACCTACGAAGTATTAGGTAGGTGGTCATAATTCAGTGATCACTCAGTGTAAATCTTTTCATTATCAGGACAAAAGACTATGTTCAATACAGACTTAATTATACAGGGTGTCTCAAAAATATAGGTACAATATTTTTGAGACACCCTGTATATTACCTCCCCTACAAACGTTTAGGGGAGGTAAGTAACATCTAAAGGAATATGAATCGCATAGGAACCCATAACCGGAAACGTCACCGTAAGTCGGTAGACGGTGCTGTTCATCAGTTCGCGAGAGGAAAAATTTCTGGTTTACTCATTGAAGCAGTAGTCGCCGCACGAAGGGCATGCATCGATATATGAACTGTGAGCTGGCAGACATGCACCTAGTGCATGGATTAGCAGAGGGCAATGGACGAGCCGCTCAACGAATTTATGGAGAAGGCCCTCAGACAAACATGTACCGGACCACAGTTTGTTTGCGCGTGTGCATCAAAATTTGTGCGATTATGGGTCACTTAGAGGTAACAGGAGTAGTGCGGGCAGACCACGTTCGACGCGAACTCCCGCCATGGAAGAAAGTGTGTTGAATGCCGTCCAGAATAATCCTACTACCAGCACACGTGCCGTTGCCTCTGCCTTAGGAGTGTCTCGTTGCAGTGTACAGCGTGTCTGGCACGACGATGCCTTACTGTGTACACAACAACGTTGTGTACACAGTTGTGTACCTTACACCCCTTTCATCTCAAAAGGGTTCAGTTACTGCTCCCCCCTATGATCATCCTGCACTTGTGGCTTTTGCGCAGTGGTTTCCCCAAGAAAGTGTTCAACAAGACTTGAATTTTCCTGCCTATGTTTTGTTCACGGATGAGGCTTATTTCACTCGGGAAGGCTTATTCAATCAGCACAATGGTCATGTGTGGGCTCACGACAACCCACACGGTGTGTGACCCCATGCGGCACAACATCGCTTTGCAATAAATGTGCGGGCAGGTATGGTCGGTGGCTGCTTAGTCGGCCCATACCTGTTACCATCCCGCATGAACTCCCCTAAATATTGATCTTTCTTGAACAATTTCTACCCGGATTACTTGACGATGTTCCAGCAAATGTGAGACGCAACATTTCGTTTCAACGTGATGGGGCGCCTGCCCATTATGGAAGGTGTGTTCGTGACCATTTGAACAGGCGTTTTGGCCGTGGTGGGCCCGTTGCCTGGCCCCCACGCTCACCTGATTTATCGAGCCTTGATTTCTTTCTGTGGGGGGCCCTCAAATCTATCGTGTATGAATCGCCTGTGGAGACGGAAATGGATCTCGTGGCGAGACTCGTCTGCTGCTACTGTCAAAGAAACTCCAGGTGTGTTCGACCGTGTCCACCAATCCATGCTGCGTCGGTGTCACGCATGCATCGCGTCTCATGGTGGAACCTTCGAGCATCTGTTGTAACATCATGAAATTCATCCATCTCGTACTCCATTGTTAATATTATGTCAAATAAACGTTTGCCACTAATTACTGTTTTGTGTCATTTCTGCTTCTTGTGCCTCTACTACTTCTTTCCCGTGACGTTTCCGGTTATGGGTTCCTATGCGATTCACATTCCTTTAGATGTTTCCTTCCTCCCCTAAACGTTTGTACCAATATTTTTGAGACAACCTGTATATTGTTCTTGGTGCAATACATTAATGATGATAATACAATCTGTAAATCAGCTGGCAATCGCGCAGATGGTACTTGAAAGATCTCTGTTGATACCGTACGACAAGCCCAGGTTATGCATAGGAGAACAAACCTCTGAGCCTGGAGCACATAATTCTTTATCAAAAAATTTTGATTCGATGCAGCCAAACAAGTAGGATATAATAGGTACAAATAAGCAGTCATAGAAAATATTCTCCCCTTTATGCCCCAGTCAGCTCTAATAACTCTTCTGAGCTTGACATACAGAATTAGTATGTTTTTCCTCCAATACTTAGCATGCTCAACAAAGCTCATCTGCCCCCCTATACACACGCCCCAAAATACTTGATGACAGTAATATACCTAACAGATGTCTCACATGTCCGTACTACCGGAAACATCTGTTCATTCTCAATCTGCCATTTAATAATAATTGCACCGCCTTGGTTTCTGAAATCTGTCTAACTTAAATAAGTTAGACCATTCTATCAATTCTTCAAAAACACTTGGGAAGCTCGAGTCTTTAACTGAGACCTCGCATTCCCACATACTAATATAAGTCGTCAGTAGATGCCACCTTGTTCCCAACAACGTGATTCCTACACAAGAAGTCATCCATTACTTATCGTCCAAGCATGGGGATCAACTACCGAACCTTGTCAAGAGATATGTTAAAAGAGGACATCCCCGTTTTACATATCTCTGTACATCCAGCTTGAACTATAATACTTCTCTTGGAAAAATACTCCATAAAAACTGAATACAGATGATCAGAACACCCTATTGTTCTAATTCTAGAGAGGATGCTCTCTCACCGCAACATGTCAAATGCGCCATGAAAATCCACAAAGATTCCCAGTACATACTGTACCTCACAGCCCTGTACACACTGAATCATCTGATAGATAGCGTCCTCAGTTGCTTTCCTTTTTTTGTAACCAAACTGGTTACATGAGAACATATGATTCTCATCATATTTAATCATTAATCGTCTGATATGAGTCTTAGCTATCACAGCTAACAAGGCAATTGTACAGTATGATCCTTGTTCACTTGGCAATGGGGCTGTGTAGCCGCAGGCCGCTCCGAATGCCCATGCTAACCACAGTTCACCGGCGACAGTGCCTACAATGGGCACGCGAGCATCGAAACTGGACCTTGAGTGATTGGAAGAAGATTGTCTGGTCCGATGAATCACGTTCCTTGTTCTACCATGTGGACGGCCAGGTACATGTGCGTCGTTTACCTAGGGAAGTGATGGCGCCTGGATGCACCGTGGGACGAAAACAAGGCGGCAGTGTCATGCTTTGGGCGATGTTCTGCTGAGAAACCCTGGGTCCAGTCATCATCCATGTGCCAGGCACTCTGACATCTACCACCTACCTAAACATCATTGCTGACCAGGTACACCCTTTCATGGCAATGGTCTTCCCCCACTGGGGAAGCAGGATAATGCGCCATGCCACACCACCTTGTAGCATCCATGCCTCGCCGAGTACGAGCTGTTTTGGCTGCACGTGGAGGACCAACGTCATATTAGGTAGGTAGTTATGTTTTAGCTCATCGGTCTATAGCGTCCTGCAATTTATTAACATAATCTTCAATACTTAGTGTCCCAACGTATTTCACTAACTATGACATTGAAGGCCTGATCGAAGCAAGCCCAGTTTGCCGTTCGTACAGAGAATCTGTCCAATTCTCTTATTTCTCTAACATTCTCAGTGCATCCCAGCTCGAACAAAATGTCATTGTTTTGATTGGTGATAAGTTGATTCACAACTCTCCAATTACGTATCTTATCAAGTATAGACACAGTACTCACAGTAACATGGATATAAGACTGTCCGTGCACATAGCTATACCTAGGAATATGCCCCGGTATGTTAACAACCACCATCCCCGAAGCTGATAGGAAGTTCTCAAGGATCTTGCGTCTATTGTCAAATTCCCCACTACCCCCAGAGAATGGAATTGGAATTTGAGCCAATTGCAACTACAATATGACATCCTTGGAGTATATCTCGTATCTTCTCCAAGTAATTCACATAAGGATATATGCTATCAAATTGCTGACAGTAGAGTGAGACCAGATATACTCTGCCAATTGCGCCAATAATTTCAATGCAAATCACATTTCAGTTTGATAGGATAACAATCTTGGTAACCACCAAGTCTGGTCTCCTCACTACCACTGCAATTTTCTGGTGAGATCCATCTAAACGTGCCTCCCCATGAAATAAATCGCGTGACAGTGAGCAACTTAGTTTTTCACAATTCTCTCTCGAAAAAAAAATGCGATTAAAAAAGGCCTCCCCACACCAAAGATTCAAATTTCTCAGAGGGGAATAAGTAATAAAAAGAAATATATTTGCAGTTTTAAAACTGAATGGTACCAAAGGAAAAGTTGGCTTTGTGAAGTTAAAAATGCATTGTTTTGTTTTCCATGTTTACTGTTTGAAGGTGACTTAAGGTGGATAAAAAGTGGCCTTACAAACAAACAGAATGAAAAAAAAAAAAAAAAAACTCTAAAACATGGGAGTTCGAAGAAACATATTGATAATGTGATTTCGCTATCGCTTTTAGGAAGCGCAATTATTAAAGAACAGCTTAATGAGGCCTAGACTTTCGATCTGCAAACATAACAGAAAAGTTACCAAGAATTAATAGACTGCATTAAATTTTGTGGACAATTTTGAATTCCTTTACGTGGACATGACGAAAAAGACGATTCTAAAAATCCAGGAGTATTCAGAGGATTAATAAATTTCGCCATTCGCGATTCCAACTTAAAGAACCATTCAGAAAGTAATGCAGCATTTAAAAGCATTTCAAAAAATTATTCAGAAAATTACTGTTTTCTGCAAATGTGCCGGGATGAAATAAAAAGAGAAATTAAAGAAGCTTCATTCGTAGCTGTCATGGCTGATGACACAACAGATATTTCAGAACATATAGAAATGGTAATTGTTCTGAGATATGAACTCAATGGAGACATTTTTGAGCGTTTTTTGGGGTTTTTTCACTCCAGAAAACCAAACGCAGACGGAATATCGAAGTGCATTCTAGATCAGTTAGACATAATCCTCGAAGGAAATACTCAGAAACTGGTTGCTCTGACATTTGATAGCGCAAGTGTGATGAAAGGCAAGAAACGGGGAGTTCGGGCTAAAATAAAAGTGTACAAAAATGCACATTTTATGCACACCAACTGAATCTCATGATGAGAAATGCAGCAAGTAATACACGAATTGAAGAATATTCTTTTCGAACATCATGTCGATACCAGCATTTTTCTCGAGATCACCACAGCGTCTCTCTGTTCTGAGAACAGAGAGAACTTCCCCCTTGAATATACGCACCGTGAACAGCGTTTATGAAAATTGTGAATCATTAAAAAAGTGCATGGCGGAACTACAAGCGACAGCAAACGCAGATAAGACGATTTCAGAAGCAACCAGAATTTTGCATATCTTGAGTAATGAAAAATTCGAGTTCTGGTTAGAACTTTTCCATTAGATAATGCCTCACATGGAAGTTATTTATAATCAAATGCAATCCCGAGAAATTGAGGCAGTTAAAATACATGAATATATAGGAAACTTTAAGAATGCCATTCTAAAAATCAGCAATTCAATGTACTGTGAAAATCCTTCAAAAACACTCATGATTGAAGCGAAGGAAGTATGCGACTATATAAGTGTTTAACATCCGTCAAACACTTATATAGTCGCATACTTCCTTCTTTGAGATATTCTTTTACAAAGCAATTGATTGCTGCTAAATTGTTTAACAAAGAGAACTTTATTTTTCGTACGAAAATGCCCATAGAAGAGGTACGGGAGACTACTGAGGCATATCCCATGATTGAAAGAGAAAAACTTCTTACGGAATTACAAGTTTTCTAAAGCAGACATGATCTATACAATTATTGCAAATTTAACCGACTCGCTGAAATTTATCTTAGAAAATAATCTAGCTGAAGTTCTTTGTGAACTTACAAAACTCATAAAAGTTCTTTTGACCATTCCGGTGACTACATCAGAGCCCGAACGCTGTCATTCGACATTAAGAAGAATAAAAACATTTTTAAGGAGCACTATGAATCAGGAAAGGCTAAATGCTCAAGCAGTGCTTTCAACAGAGAAAAGCTTGGACAACAGAGAAAAGTAGGCCAAACTTGAATGAAAAAGTTATTAATCTAATTTCAACAAATAAAAACCGAAGAATGGATTTTGTTTTTAAATAAAAGTTCAAGTCTGTTAATGGTAAATGTCTAGTTAATGTTTTGTAGTATTGTAGTTACTTGGTTTTTAGGAGCATTAGCAACTAAGGCCATATTGCTCCGGGAACATGCGGTGGTCATTCCCTGACCTTTCCGCATCCTCCGTTTTTGGTGGTGACGGGCTCGAAGCGCCTCCGTAGCCAGGTGGGAAGGAGCAGCAGTGCGTAGCACACGTTTCTTGATTAGACCGGGGTTCGAGCCCGTCACCACCAAATACGGAGGATGCGGAAAGGTCAGGGAATGACCACCGCATATCCCGGAGCAATATGGCCTTAGTTGCTAATGCTCCTAAAAACCAAATAACAACAACAACAACAGACGGGCTCGAACCCCGGTCTAATCAAGAAGGCCACACCTAGAGTACTGTATACAGGCCTGGAGGCCTCATTTCAGGAAGGATGTAGAGCTGCTGGAAAGAGTACAGAGAAGGGCAACTAGATTGGTGAATGGGACAAAGGGGTTCTCTTACGAAGAAAGGCTTAAGTTTTGCAAATTACAGTGTCTGGAAACTAGGCACCAGCGGGGTGATCTGATAGAGGTGTACAAAGCCTTGAATGGTTTGAGCATGCTCAATGCTGATGGGATTCTTCCTCTAGCTCAGAAAAATCACCTGAGGGGGCATAAATTCAAATTGAGGAAAGACAGATGTAGGATAGATGTGCGGAAATTTGCCTTTAGCCAGCGGGTGGTTGGTGGGTGGAACAGACTTCCATCCCTTGTCGTGGAAGTTGATAGCCTAAATAAGTTTAAGGCTCAGCTGGACAGGTATTTCGAACGAACAGAGGGGTGAAGTGGAAGTGGTTATTTTTATTTATTTATGTTACTTTTTTTTTTTTTTTTTTTTTTGCTGATGCTGCATAAGCTTGCTTTCTTGCATCAAATGCCTCTACTAATGCTAAAATGCTAATGCTAAAGAAGCGTGTGCTACGCACTACTGCTGCTCCTTCCCACCTGGCTACGGAGGCGCCGCTTATTATTATTACTGTGTATGTCTACATGTCTTATAACCAAGGCAATTTAATGTAACTTTAAGACGCAGCACACCCAAACATCGGAGTTACTGCTAATGAGGTGTGGTTCCATTTGCCAGGGTATGTGAATACTTAAAATACGAGTATGGGCACCGAAAATCCACAGTTTAAAGCAAACACCTGTCCATTCAAACGGCTGGTGATGGGTTGCTATCTCCGGAAGAAGAATCACTGGGCGTATCTTCTTTAATGAAACAATAATCTCTAAACGTTACTGTTCCAATATTCCCCGCTATTTCATTGGCGAGCTGAATGAGGATGAAGTAAAGAATGGGGCGGTTTCAGCAAAATTCCGCCACTGCCCATTCTGCTGCACAATCGATGACACTCCTACGCGAAATTTTTGCTGATCGAATAATCTCAAAACATCTGTGGCACCCTCGTTCACCAAACTTGAATGCACCTGATTTTTATCTGTGGCAAGCAACAAAAAAAGTTTACGAAAGAAAACCAACGATAACTTCAAGAATTCCAAACTGTTGGAACTGCTTACATCAGCGGCATGGCACAAGAAGAACTAAAGAAAGTTTTTGTAAATAAAATAAACGTGTTCAAGTG
This sequence comes from Mastigoproctus giganteus, assembly GCF_048544385.1. Lineage (NCBI taxonomy): Eukaryota > Metazoa > Arthropoda > Arachnida > Uropygi > Thelyphonidae > Mastigoproctus > Mastigoproctus giganteus. The sequence goes on from NC_143587.1 coordinate 137,146,280, forward strand.
TTTGGATGTTCGTGTAGGTCAATTTCAACATCTATTGTAATTGAACTACTTATACCAGTTTTAATTATACTCGTATAATTAAAATTATATTATATATTAATTAAAACTGGGCAAGAACAAACGATTTGTAATAACACCAAGTGTATAGTGACTTTCAGAACACCCTGTATAGGGCAGGACATGGCTTAAGTTGCTGATGTGCCTAAAACAAAAAAAAACAACGACAGTTTGGTGTTAAGTGGAGAAAATGGCGTACATCTACTTGGGAATGTTTAATTCCACTTAAAGAATTAAATATTCTCAAGTAGACAATACGCAATGTGCTGAAGAATCGAAGTGCAGGTGTAATACCGAGCTCTTAACTGTCAGTTTGACTGATGAAGGTTAACAAACTAACCGAAAGCTTTTGTATGTATCTAATTTAATATATGTGTGCTTTCCAATTAATATCACTATTATTCCCCAGGGGCTCACATCTGGTGAGTATGGGCTTGGCTCACCCAGGGTCCTTAGCTGGGTATCATCATTCTTCTTTCTTGGTGATTTCCTTTTACTTCTCTCTCTTTTGCCTGGTACAGCATAAGCCTCAGGCTTCCTTGTACCATATGGCTAATAATAATATTCTGTCTCCATTTCGCTCTGTGTCCGCAATAATCCATAATAGTAATATGGTCTTGTCAAGAGCGGTCTTGTCTGCCAATCTGGACATCACACCCTGGAAGTATATCACATCACAACCAGAAACATCTTAACTCTGGCAAAGCTACTAACGGAGAGAATAGATTCGCCGAAAGTGGGAAACGTGATGACTCGCCCCCGGATGATACGACCGAGAATAAAGAGGGAAGAACCAAGTCTCAAGTGCCAACTGACTCAATTGGACTCTCTGGGGAGATTTTTCCCAGCAAATACTGTGAATTATTTTAATAATTTAAATATAGATCCAGAGAAACTATGTACAGACAAAATGTATAGGACAGAAATCTTTGGTAATGTGTATCGGCAAGTATAAATATAATAAGAAGACTAATTTAATAATTTATATAATAATATTTAGCATTTAACAACCATTTGCAATTAATTAAATCAACTTAACAATTAATTCATTAACCACATATTCTGTGTTTTTGCATCTCCAAATTTTGTAAATAAGTTCATGTAAACATGCTTGTAAATACTATAATGTAACCACACCCTCTAGCCACGTGCTGTCTATGGGTGTCTCGAAAGAGAAATAAACAGATAATAATAATAATAGTTCCATTTTATGTTAAACCCCTAGCATTGTTGCTGTTATGGGCATTGCATCAGACACCTTTGTGAAAAAATTTCACTGATTGCAATAAAAATATATTTTGGACAAATTTCATGTCACAGATGGATCACAGGCCAAGGGCTGTGATAACATGATTTTTCTCTTCATGTTTGAAGAGTAAAAAACACTATGGAATTACAATCGTTACCACTAGGTGACGACTGCAATTCTAACCTTAAATTCAACGAATGCCTTAGAGTGGAACTCACCCTCAACTTTCATCCAGAATTTAGTAGAAAGGCTTTCACGATGCATTTAAGTCTTGGCCCTAATGTATAATTAGGCTTTTGATAGTGTGGGGGTGGAATTTAATGCTTTGATAATTTTATTTCTTTTAATGCATTAAATAAATATTTTCTCATTTATTTAATGCATGTGTCTTGTTTAATTATTCCCTGTACTGTACTGTGCCCCCCATTTAGTCCCCTCCCACTTTAAACCTGACTTGTTTGTCTCCCATAAGATTCTAGACTCGAAGGGGGTCTCAATATTTTAGGTATTCCTCTGGATTGGCTGAAGTTCAAAATGACTGATTGACACTTAAGTACCAAAACATAATAATATTTATTGACATTATATATACATTTCCAATCTATAGCTACGATTTACTGTGAACTTTATTATATGTGGCTTTGTTAGACTGCTAGGCCTTATCTGTGTAATTATCCTTGTAATTCAAACTACAGAATTTTCATACATATATACATATAATCATGTTCTTCGTGTGTCTCATCCTTGGGTTGTAACAGATCTAGGAGTTCATTACATCTCATGATCCTTACATCATCAGCTTCCTACCAATCAACTGTCCTAGTAGGTTTGCAAGTGGCTTTCAGCGTGGTAATAAACAATTTCAAGCAGCCATATATACATATTTATATCCCTTTCCAAAATTATCACATACACATATATATATATATATATATCAGTTAGAAAAACCTTTCCTCAACTACAGACCTGTTCATCATTCATAATCAACAATTGTAATTAACCGTCTTCCCGTATCTAATCCTATAATTCTTTAATTAGCAGGGCACTCAGTCAGTGTTTTATCCGTTTAAACAATTACTATCACTCTAAGTTATACTCTCTATAAATCCAAATTCACTATAATATCATATTCAACTACAATCCTTTGTTACCTAATTAGTCATTCCCCCAAAATTAATTATCTCAAAGTATCCTTTCTACCCATTTATAAACCTTTACCATAAGGTCCTACTCTTAATTTCACTACAATTCTTTCTCCCATAGGTTAAGTATTTCCCCTAGAGTCCTTCCTTCACTAACTTAAGATTTTTCCTTACTGAACTATCACTTACTGGTTTTCCAAGTGATTTTTCTATTCGGGGCTGCCATAACCATCAGCGTAACGGTGTAGACTAGAAGGCGGGCGGTTGCTCATCCTTGGAATACATCAATCTACCTGAGGTTCGCTCTGTTGAGTTGAATAAGGATCCTTTTCTTATGTCATTCTCTAGATTTCTCCTTGGGCACTCTCCTTCCTTCACTATGAATTGCATCGGCTTCTCACACTGTTGTTGTATACATTGGCTGCTGCTGTATCTTCTTTCTTCCACATGGACACATTCTTTCCCCAACTTTAGACTTACGAAATTTCTCACAAGGAAAATTTCGGCAGTGATTCAGAAACGGGTACCCCTTCCAGACTGCTAGCGATACAGCCGTGATTGACGGGTGTTGACTCTGCCTATCGTCACGTGATCTCCTTAAGAGACGGACGCAGCCGGCACGGGAGAACACGCACTGCGTGCCACGTACCTAACGGCACTGGAAACACGAGGCACCTTGTGCCGCACTTGTTACTTGTGGTGTTTGATATCACGTGGTTGCGAGGTTTTTCTGGGTTACGAAACCGAAAAATTAAAAAAAATGAACTATCGTTTATTGGTATTGTTCTCAGCTGAATAATTCCGGGGGTGTGGGGGGCTGGAGCCCCCACATAGACGGGGGTGTGGGGGCGGTAGCCCCAAGAAAAAAAAGTAAAAAAATAATAAAAATTTATTTTTTAAAAAAAAATAAAGTAACTTAACTCTGTGATTGGCTGATTACGCAATCGTAATCAGCAAAAAAAAGAAGCATTTATGCGTTCACTGGCATCAAAAATTATCGTTGTTAATGCTCGCGAAATAGTGTAGTTATGCACGGGCGAGAAGAATCAGTGATTGCATTTCGTGTAAATTTTTGTTTCTTGGTTTTTTAAAAATTGCTTTTTCTTCATTTGTTTTCAGCTGTCATATTTGTTGCTGTGCCAAGTGCCGTCCGCGTGTCATTTCAAATCCACCGGGCGAGGAGAGGAGGGGGAACGCAGTGAGTGGGCGGAGTCACAACCCGCCAATCATTGCTTTCCCCCTCCTCTCCTCGCCGCCATTTTGAAAGGGGTACCCGTTTCTGAATCTCTACCAAAATTTCCTTCCCATTACTAAACCATCTCCCCAAAACTCAGCAACGACTCTTTCACACGACTGTCTTCCTCTACGCACTTCCAAAGACTCTCCCAAAAAACTTTTCTTTCTCCTCACTCTGAATTTCAAAATTTCCTACGCTTTTCACTCTGGCCAATCGCTGACCTGTACATCCCTTTCCCCCGTAATTCCCATTCGTCTCCTATACTCTTCCGTGGGCGTGTCTTCCAGCCTTTATATGAGGACTTCCGGTTTTCCAGCAATTTCTGGAACTTTCTAGAAAGGTAAACGGAAGTTCCCAGATCTTCTTTGTGACCTCACATCCACACCCATCTACGCCCTGTATTTGCCTGGCTACACCTGTCGTTAATTGCCCCCGTGAAATTTTTAAAGTGTGTACTTAAATTTCTTGAGTATCGTTTCGAACGCGGAAAGGCGCGTGCGCGAATGGTTACTGTGGTGTTGTGTTTGTTCTCCTGCAAATGTATGCTAGAATGAATGATTCAAGTTGAATCTGTTCCAACACTTTGATACACTATGGGTCAGCGAGCGTTACTCTTCACAACTCTGAAAAAAGAAGTACTCGAAAGATAGTTTTCAAGCGTTAGTAAACGAAAATTATGTTCCTCTTCAACAAGGTATCTCATATAGTTTCTATAGGCAGCCACGAAGCTGGGAAGTTTTCAGCGTAAGGATTACTGTCTCGCAGGTTAACCAAGGTCAGTCACTTTACTGTTTTTGTCTGATTATAGCCCGCAAGGTCACCTGTCATTGTTCCTACAAAGAGGACCGTGCCTTTTAAAAGACCACTGATTAATCTGCAGTGGTGTGACCTTGAGTACTACGTGTAGTTCAAATTAGGACTGTTCTAAGCTTATCTCAGGAATCGCACTTAAATCTTTGAATGTATTTTAAAGAATTCTAAAGTATTTCAACTAATTCTCTGATTAGTTTACTGTAAAATTAGTTCAAATAGCAATAATATTGTTTCGAATATTGCATATTGTATATTTTGCATTTAATTTTTCATTTTAACTTTCATATTAAATTTTTCATCTTAATATAAAAAAAAGAAATTTATTGTTTTCACTGTTAATTACAATGGCTCCGCAAGTGCAAATTATTTGCCATATGTGTAAAAAGAAATGCAAAGACTTCCTCCAATGCAATGCGGAATGCGGTCTTGTGTACTGTATAAAATGCATAGATTTGTCAACCGTAAACTGGAAAAAGATGTCGCAGGCAGCTATCGACTCGTGGAAAGGTCCCTGTTGTATAAATTACAGGCAGACGAAGAAAAAACAGACGAAAAATGAAAATAACTCAGGATCAACCCCAACGGATCTTTTAAGTTTTTCCGACGGTGAATCTCAGAGTTTCACCTCATTGTCAAATGGCACTCAACATAGTGGGCCATCCGAGGACATACCTCATGACGTGGTATCAGAGCAGACAAGTTGCTCCTTCTCTCACCTTCTTAACCACGAAGTCTCACAAGTTGAAAAGCCAAATGAGATGACCACGAAAATGATTTTTCAAATCCTGGACACTCAAAAATCCTTGATGGCCTCTCTTCTTGACGAAACTAAAAAAATCAGGTCAGAAAACGCCCAACTTCGCGAAATAAATTATAGCTTACTACAAAAAATTTTGGATTTAACAAATCTTATTCAAAACTCCAGTAGATCCTTCAGTCCTACAAGAAACTTGGCGAAATCTACAGAAAATCCCACATTTCAACCGACTCCTATAGCAGAAGCCACTTATGCATCTATTGTAAGGCAACCTCCACATCCTCCAGTATATGCTCCAGTTACTAGTCAATCTCAGAAAGCGTGTAAATATGGCAATAGATCTGTCAATCCACTCCTAGAAGATGTCATTTTCTCCAGGAAGCAGGCAGATCACATCCAAGGACAACGGAATCAATCTGCCTCTAATCAGACAGGAAGACATCGACACACCCCTGCTGTTGTGGGAACAGCTACCAACTCTTCAATCAGAGCAGTCCCTAGAACTAAAAGTTCAACCAAGGGTATTTTCGTCTCGCGACTCGAACCCCAACTGGGCGGTACAGAAGTACAGCAGCATATCCGAACTCAACTGCAGATAGAAGTAAATGTAATAAAAATGAATTCCAAACACGATTCGTACAGCTCTTTCTATATTCAGTGTCAACAAACGGATTTTGATCTATTACTAAAGGATCACTGCTGGCCTGAGGGAGCCATCATTCGGCCTTTCTATGGACGCCCCCCTCTTCCTCGTACTGGGTCATCAGCCAGTGACTTAGCTATCGAAACTGGTCAACGGGATTGACAATTCGAGCATTTTTCAGATATTCTGGAATCTCAACTGGAAAGAACTTCTATAAATGATTCATCAATCTCTTCATCCTACCAGAATTTGAATGACTCTAACTCTTGCGAAAATACCTTTCTGCCATGTCACTTGCCAACAATTAAACCAAATAACTTATGCCTCACTACAGCATCAAAAGATGCAATTACTGTATTCTATATGAACGCACGCAGTCTTGTAAAACATAATGATGAAATCCTCGCTCAACTGACATCGTGGAATCTCCATCCAGACCTGATGGTTTTTACTGAGACCTGGTTCTCTCCTGAAGTTTCAGTCCGATTTCAAGACTATGCTCTCTTTCACAGCTGCAGATGTGATTCTAAAGGGGGTGGAGTTGCTATTTACGTTCACAATCATCTGCGATGCTCTGCCTTTCCTATCACAAATCTGCCTGATCAAGCTTGTGAAATCACTTTTATCCGCATTGCTTCTCTGGTGATTGGGTGTCTATATCGACCTCCCTCAGCTTCAGTCAACAGTTTCTTTGTAACTCTCGACAATATTCTATCTCACTTCACAAGCAAATCCCTTAGTCTTCTGCTGATGGGAGACTTTAATATTAACATACTTCAAAGCTCTTCCTCTCAAGTGCAAGACCTCCTAGATGTCATTTCTTCCAATGGTTTTTCTCTTCTGACTGACGGAATTATCCCGACTAGAATGGGAGAGTCCCACAATTCCCTTCTTGACTTCGCAATTGGGGAATGCTCACTAACCTATGCAGTACTGGATGCAACCATTTCTGATCATCGTCCCATCTTAATGGTAATTGAAAATGAAGAAATTGTGGAAGAGATCATGCACAATTACAGATCTGTGACTCCAGGCTCTCTCAATCAGCTCTGTTATGATCTCCAGCAGTCTTCGTGGGATGGGGTGATTAGCACAGATGATCCTGAAATTGCGACGAACGTCTTCTTTGAGCATATCCTAAATAGTTACGAAAAATGCGCGTCATACATCAGGATCCCAGGGATTAAAAAGACCACTAGGCCAAGACGGAAATTATGCCCATTTATGTCAAACAAAATTTGTAACATGCTAAAGAAAAGGGACAAACTTGCAAGAATTGCTAGAGAAACAGGAAAGGAGGCGGATAAAAACAAATACACAACGTACAGAAACAAAGTCACCGACACTATTAGGTCGGAGAAAAGGAATTATTATAGTTCCCAACTTAAAGGCGTCATTACAAGCAAGGAAAAGTGGACAGTCTTGGACAAGCTACTACCTGGAAGGAAAACGAAATCACAGAGCTACGTTGGAGATGTAGTTGAGAACGAGGTACTCATTTCGGATGACCACGAAAAAGCCGCAGCCTTCCGTAATCACTTTATCTCAAGTGTGAATAACCTTTTTAAAGACGAAATTGACTCTAGAGATAATGCAACGAGTGAATCTGTCAAGCACTCAATGAGGAGCTCTTTTTTCCTCGCTCCGCTCTCAGATCAAGATATTTTAGAAGCAGGACATCAACTAAAAGAAAAGGGAGCCCCTGGCTTTGATGAAATATCTCCTGCTCTGCTGAAAAAGGTCCTTAACTCAATTCTAACACCACTGAAGTATATTTACAATCTTTCCTTTCAATCTGGTAAATTCCCGTCTCAATTCAAAAAAGCAGTCATTGTTCCTGTTCCTAAGGGAAAAAATTGTAACTCTATCACAAATTTTCGTCCAATAGCTCTTCTCTCAGTTTTTGCAAAATTATTCGAAAAAATTCTTCACGGCAGACTCATGGGCTTCCTGGAAGTCAATCAGCTTATCCATCAACAACAGTATGCTTATCGTTCAAAAAGATCAACTGACCTGGCAATTGTTGACTTCTGCTCTAGGATCACGGACTGTCTTGAAAAGGGTCACTATGCAATAGCACTGTTTCTAGACCTATCAAAAGCTTTTGACTGCATAAATCACAATATCCTACTCAACAAGCTCAACAATCTTGGCTTGAGAGGAAAAATTAACCTTCTCATTGAAGACTACCTTACTGATAGGCCATTTGTCGTCAAAACAAACCAGTCCTTTTCAGACATTTCTTATTTCTCCAGGGGAGTACCTCAAGGCTCACTTCTCGGACCTATCCTATTTGTTCTTTACATTAATGAATTTCTCTCTCATCTTCCATCTTCCCACCTAGTAGCGTATGCCGATGACATCTCTATTCTAATCACTGATAAAGACCCTAACCAACTTCAATGCAAGATCTCTGCCCTGCTCTCTGAAATGCATAGTTGGCTTCAAAAGAATCAGCTGATACTAAACCCAGAAAAATCCAAATATATGGTGTTTAGGACGAAAAATAAACCATTAAATATTGATTTCGAAATAACATACAAAGGAAAACAACTGGAAAGGGTGAATGATACCAAGTTTCTAGGAATCTGGCTAGATGACAAGCTGAGTTGGGATAAACAAATGATCACCTTACGAAAGAAGACTTCGTCACTAGCAGGAATACTCGCCCGAGCCTCTGCCTGGGTACCTCCTTCCCTTCTCAGACTAGTATTCCTTTCCTTAATACAGCCTCACGTCACATATGGAATCATCTCATGGGGTACGACCAGTCAACATAACCTTAGGAGAATCAATTCAATCGTCAATCGATGTGTTCGTTCAATTTTGGGCCTTCCCTGGAATGCATCGGTGACTTCGAGATATAAGGAAGCGAGACTCTTAAGCATCTACCAACTGATACAAAAAGCTGAGGCGGTTTTTGTCTACAATGCTTTGAAAACACCAAACTTTCCTCCTCTCTTTAGATCCTTTTTTATAACAATAGAAGAAGAAGGAATAAGATATAATTTAAGAAACGAAGCGAACCTGAAGGTTCCGCTTTTTAGAAAAGCCATAGGTCAAAAAAATATAAAATACAGAGGCGCAAAAACCTGGAATAATCTTCCTGAAAATATCAAAAATGCCATTTCACTAAACAGGTTCAAGAAGCTCCTAACTGAACACATCACCAGGAATGTCTGATATAAATCACCTTCCACTGAACTTTCCACAATGCATACCAGCTTGGAAACTATGTAAACAAGTTGAAAGAATAGCTATCAAAAAGCTTGTAACTCTATACGCAATTATTTCATAATTTTTTTCTTTCATACTTGTTATTGTAAAAGTACTCACAATGTAATTATAAGTACTGTTGTTAACCACGCGACATGTGTGGTTGGTTTACGAAGTCTCTGTAATGGAATGTAGAAACATGTCCGATTCATGATGTATCTGTTTTTATTGTTATCTTTTTCAAAGGGAACACCCCCTAAAAAGCCTCTGGCTTATGTGTTCTCCCTCCCTTCTTGCTGTTAACTCCCAACAATTGTAACACAAAATAGGGATAAATAAATTATTATTATTATTATTATTATTATTATCTCCATTACTGAGCTCCATCTCTATCTTAATTGTTTTTGTTTCGGCTCATTGTTCTTTAGGGGCGAAATGTTTACTCTGATCTGTGCTCATTAGCTACGGTCTGCTCCATCAATGTTTCCTATTGAATCGCGTGTTCGAAACGCTCCCCCCCCCGTTGCTATGTTAATCTTCCTCTTGCTTAAAGGTAATAGGCGAAACGAGCACGATTAAACCTGGGACTTATCTGAACTATTGTATACAAATTCTGTTATTAGTTTTGACCATATATATTTCAAATGGTTGTCTGTATTAATATTCCTTAATAATTTTTCAATATCAATAACTCATTATTAAATAACAGTTGTAAGGACAGGTCCTTACAATAGTACAGTCTATATAATGCGATAGTTAAAAAATAGTTCAGGAAAGCAATTAATGATATATCGAATAAATACTTATTGAAAATACACGTGTTATCCATAAGGGTAGAGATAAGTTCATTTGAAATACGTATATTCCGACCGTATAAATCGACTTCTATTTTCTGGTTTGAAAATTCGTGCTTAACCATATATCAGCAAGATAAGTAAGTGAATCCCCACCCAATTTATTTTTCTTCAGGTCATCTTTAACTGGTACCACTGGTTGCGTTTCGGTGGAAAGGGGTATGACTGTACCCCGCCCAGTGCCGGATTTAGCACTTGAGAGGCCCCAGGCGCAATTCAATTTATAGGTCCCCCCTAAATATTTTCGGTACCACTACAGTGTGCATTCTACGCGCACGTTTTTACTATAGCACGCGCTATAGATTTGGTGTTGTGGTTTTAATCATTTTGGTTGTGCAATTATTTCATACATATTTTATTAATTGGAAATTATAAAATTAATTCCCAATTATCACTTGCTATAAATGTCACGCCTCGTCAAACAATTCAGTTTTGATAAATACATAAACAATACATAAGATATTACAGATACTTACTTGATAACAAAACAAAAATACTCCTGCATAAAACACCAACTACACCAAACTCTAGTAATATTTAACATTTTCGTGGGTGAAAAGTTAGTTACGAAAGCTATTAAAAAAGACGATGCGCCGTTACACGTGAGCCAGCACAGTAGTGATTTCAGAGGCTTTAAAAGACTACTGCGCTTGCTTATTGGTTCCCAATTAGTTGCGAATAGTTTTGAACTGCCTCCGCGAACAAATCTAATATCGTTTCTTGAGCAATATCGTCACAGGGTTCTTCACTCGTGGAATTACCTCCACTAGGAAAAAACTGAAAGTGTTTAATTTAAGCATTAATGATAATATGTATTCTACTTCAGATTCACTTAGTTTGCACAGATATTTCATATAATATTAGGGATATTCGCATAAGAGTTTACTAACTTCTCATCTTAATTTATAGTTTTATTCAGTAACGGTAAAAAAGATGAGTGTAAAAATTTAAAATGAACCAATTTTTTTTTTTTTTTTTTTTTTGAGATCTGAGATTTGAGGCCCCCTCGATTTAAGGGGCATGAGGTGCGCGCCTGTGCGGAAATCCGCCACTGATCCTGCCAAGAATTTTTCTTTGTTATATCTCGTGAAGTGATACAGTTTTGCTAAGTGAGAATTTAATTATTTTGTTAGAAGATTGAGAAATAAGAACACTTAAGCAACGAGAGAGCTTTTAATTTTGAGTTGAAATGGATCAGTTTTAATCATCTGTGACTGAGCCTTATACAAAGGGTACTAGGAAAGTTTTGCAATACAGCTTTGTTTGTTTAATTTTTTCAAAGTAATTTCCTCTACATTCAGTACACCTCTCCATCCTCCGAAACCAATCTTTAAACCAGTTCTGTCAAGTTTCACTAGGGAGTAAAGCACACTCGTTGTCCCAAGCCCGTAGAAGGTCCTCATCACTGGAAAACCGCCTCCCTTTTAGCTTCATTTTCACATGCGGGAACAGTGCAAAGTCGCAGGGAGCAAGGTCTGCATTGTAGGGAGGGTGCTCGAGAAGTTTCAGTCCTGTCGTGGTCAAATATTCGGTGCAGGCTTTGGCGCGGTGAGCTGCAGCATTATCGTGATGGAGGTACCAGGTGTCCATTCTTGACTTTTGCCGCAGGTTCTTCATAGATCCAATGACTTTAGGCAGGCATTGTTCAGTATATCACTTAGCTGTGACTGTCTTCTGCGTGTCCAAAACGACACGTTCCACAATTCCACTCGATTTGAAAAATACAGCTATCATTTTCTTCTTTACAGATCGGGATTTTCTGACAATTACGGGTGTGTCGTCATCATCAAAGACCCAAACTTTGTTTTGAGCCTTGGTCGGCAGATCGTAATAGTACAGCCAAGTCTCGTCACCTGTCACGATGTTGTTCACATACCGAGATTGTCGCTTATCAAACTTTTTAAGCATCTCCCGGCACCAAGTCACACGTCGTGTCATCTGCTCTTCAGTCAGTTGATGCGGCACCCAGAGAGAACAAAGTTTCTTCACGTGCAAATGATCTTGCAGAATCGAACGAATTGCTGGTGCATTTAGGCCCAAAGTATCCTCTATCTGTTGGTAGGTCACTCGCCTGTTTTCGTCAAGCATTTTCCTCACAGCAGTAACGTTTTCCTCTGTAACTGACGTTCGTGGCCTTCCCGGCCTCTCAGAATCCTCCAGAGTGAAATTTCCCCTTTGGAATTCTCTATACCACCTGAATATCGTTGTACGATGTGGACAATCATCATCTAGTGCAAGAGTCATTTCTTCTAAGCACTGGTCTATGGTTAAACCACGCACGAAATTATACCGCAAAACTGTCCTTATCTCATTTCGTGACCACGATGCCATCGCAAGCACTTTACCCTCTCACTACTAATGAATAACTGAGCCCATCGACTTGGCGCGGCGGCTACTATGCACGTATGAACATGTCTCAACATGCAGCAACAAGCAGCTTCCTGTGATTCATTGTTGCGTCATATTGCAAAACTTTCCTAGTACCCTTTGTACACTCAGGTTTTATCCGATAATGACCATGTGTCAGCAGTTTTTAAGTTTACATGACATATATGCGGGCGCACACATAAAATAGCCAATCTAATTTTTACTGTTAAACTGCTTTCCTGTTTTATTTATTAATGTATATGTGAATGGGGTTAGTGTCAGAACGCGTTAATTTTAAAATCATTCTGTAGTTTGACGTTTTTGTAATTTACCAAGAAAAAGTCATTTGACATTTTTTTGGTTTACTGGAAATGTGCTTATAGCCCAAGCTAACTTGTAAACTGCTAGAGAAATACATTTCTATGACATGACATGACACACGTGTATAAAGTTAAACTAAAGTTGTCTGACACTAAGCTCATGATCTATAAACCTTTGACCAGTTAACGTTTTTTAAAAATGTTACCAATATCCCGATCTTTTTTGAAATCTTAACGTTATCCTGGCGCATTATAACAGTAGTCGTTTTTGCGCAATTAAAACCCAAATGAAATCAAATGGAAAGAAACTTATGTGAAATTACTTAAAGGCTGCTCCGAGAAAACAGTTTACTTTAAGCGACGTAAAAATGATGTCATACAAGTTTTATTGGCAGCGGAATTGAACCAAACCTGAGCTATCGGGGTGGGTGTGTGTGTCGGGGGAGGGGGTTATTCACTCCACCGAAGGATGAGAACTAAGAATATTTCTGCATGCAGCACTTTCCCGATACTGCTGGATCAGCTTATACTAAATCCAGAAAAATCCAAATATATGGTGTTTAGGACGAAAAATAAACCACTAAAAAATATTGATTTCGAAATAACATACAAAGAAAAACAACTCGAAAGGGTGAATAATACCAAGTTTCTAGGAATCTGGCTAGATGATAAGCTGAGTTGGGATAAACCAATGATCACCTTATGAAAGAAGACTTCGTCACTAGCACGAATACTCGCCTGAGTACCTCGGTTCCTTCTCACACACAAGTATTCCTTTCCTTAATTCAGGCTCACTTCACCTATGGACTTCACCTATAGGTGACTACCTTTCAAGAAAACCTTGAGAGAATCAATTCCACTGTCAATCGATGTGTTCGTTCTATATTAGGCCTTCCCTGGAATGCATCGGAGACTTCGAGATATAAGGAAGCAAGACTCTTAAGCTTCTACCAACTGCTACAGAAAGCTGAGGCGGTCTTTGCCAAAAATGCTTTGAAAACATCAAACTCCTCTCTTCAGATCCTTTTTTTTTTTAACAATAGAAGAAGAAATATCATAATTTAAGAAATGACGCGATCCTGAAGGTTTTCCGCTTTTTAGAAAAGTTATAGGTGAGAAAAATATAAAATACAGAAGCGCAAAAAAACTGGAATAATCTTCCTGAAAATATCAAAAATGCCATTTCAATAAACCGGTTCAAGAAGCTCCTAACTGAACACATCGCAGGGATGTTTGATCTCAATCACCTTCCATTCGTTTCCTCTATGTTTAATTACATAGAGGAAACGAGTGGATGTACTCATTTCCTCTATGGAAGTTATGTTTACATAACTTCCAAACAAAAAGGAAAAAAGGAAATAATGCATACCAGTTAGGAAGTTATGTTTACATAACTTTCAAACTGGTATGCATTTCCTTTTTTCCTTTATTGTAAAGTGTTCAAAATGTAATCATAAGCACTGTTGTAAACCACGTGACACATTTGGTTGGTTTTCGAAAGTCTCTGTAATGAAATGTAGAAATATGTCCGATTTATTTATGATTTATCTGTTGAAAAATTTATTAACAAATTTCAGATCTGTTTTTTTTTTTTTGTTATTCATATCTTTTTCAAACACCCCACAAAAAACGAGGGTGTTCTCCCTCGTTTCTCACTGTTATCTCCCAACAAGTGTAACACAAAATAGAGATAAATAAATTATCAAATTATCAAGGAATGGGGAATTAATTTTGGGGGCGGTTACATACCCAGTCGAATATCAAAAAAGGTGGGATTGACATTTCAGTGACAAAGGGTAGATCTAACCTTTTGTCACTGAAATGGTATTTAAATGGTCATTTATGTCATTCTGATGCATATCTATGGAAATTTAATTAACTTTGCTAAACGATGGAAAAATACTCGAAATCCGTGATGCTCCTTTAGCTTCAACTGGGAATAGCATCTATTCCTCCAAGATTTTTTTGCCCCACACGTAGCACAGTGAATTGGTCAAACAGCCATTAGGAAAGAAATTTTTACGCCACTTTTAAGCTTTGTTAAGCCTAACGAGAAAGTCCGGAGAAATTAACTATAAATTACTTACCTACGGCTGAAAATCAGGTGATCTGGAAATTTGTTATACTGAACTGCGATTTGCGGATACCGTTTAGGAGTCACAATCCTGGAATCCTTAATTAATGTAATTGGAATAAACGAAAATTGCACTACTGAAAAAAACCAAAAGCGTACAAAATGGACTGCCTTTCGTAACGCCCTCCCGTTTAAACAACTGGACAAATAATTATGATAATATCTGAAAAGCCACAGTATTACACATGTTTTACAACTGTCCTAATAACCAATAAAAAGTAAATTATTTGGAACCATTATATTTTCATGCTGCTGCTCAGTCTCAACATATTTAGTGAAATAAAATTTCGCTAAATATTGTGTGTTTAAAGCAGGGGTCGAAATGAAAACTTTTACGAGACGGAACGTTCTACTTAATAAAATATCTTATTGTTCAGGATCAAGCAGGTATGACATTACCGATACGTGTGACGAACCTGGAACAGCGTTCAGATCCATCCTGAGCCCTGATTATAAAGTGTATAAATAAACTAAACAGATTAAAAAAAAAAAAAAAACAACAAAACAAAAACCAGTATAGTAAACATATAGAGGAAACATAATTTGAATATAAATGAAGAATATGCATATATAACAAAGCAGAATATGTAAATTAAGAATTTGTTAGCAGAATGGTAAGCCACATAAGAAATGAATACAAAGAAAAGCAGTATTTAACAAATCATCAGTAATTCAGTCTTGTGGCTGGTCAGTTCCTCTGATGAGCTGTCTTCACCTTTGTCTCTCCTGCGCCGTTTGTTTTAGTTCCCCAAAATTTCCAAGTCCTGCTTCATCCAGCAACGTCCTGATGAAGGTATTTTTTTGGTCTTCTCCTAGGCCGTTATCTGTTTAACTATAGTATTTAATTATAGCAACAAAAGCAGAGGGTGGGAAGAACTGGATGTAGGGCGAATACATTCATAAAAACAATTTAGAATAATTGCAAGGAAGCAAACTTATACAAATAAGTAAAATAAAAAATTTAAAAAACCTGCGTATTTCACTATTAATAATCTACCTAATCCTTCTTTACTGTTTTTAAATTTAATCAAACTACCACTTCCATAACACTGGATAAATTCAAATTGAGAAAAGACAGATCTAGGATACACGTGCGGAAGTTTGCCTTTAGCCGGCGGGTAGTTTTTTTCATTACATCCACTGTATTATTTTTAGGAGGGGGGGGGGGGGGTCTGTTATAATCAGAAAATTACAAAGATGAACTTGATATTAGGATTCAGACACAGCATGGTTTTGTTAAGGGACGATCTTGCCTGACCAATTTGATTGGATATTATGATGTAGTCACAAAAGAATTGGATGCAGGGAATAACTTTGATATTATATATTTGGATCTTAGAAAGGCTTTTGATACTGTTGCACATGGAAGACTGCTGCACAAATTGGAGCAGTGTGGCATTGGTGGCAAACTATTGCTATGGATAAAGGGATGGTTGAGTAGCAGAAGACAGAGAGTGGTAATTAATGGACACTGCTCATTGTGGACTAATGTTATTAGTGGAGTCCCTCAGGGTTCAGTGTTGGGTCCATTGTTGTTTTCTGTATTTATAAATAATATTGATGATGATATATCAAGCTTAATCTCCAAGTTTGCAGACGATATAAAGGTTGGCAGGGTTGTTAAGAACGCTACTGACGCTATGCTGCTGCAACAGGATCTGGAAAGGTTGAGCAGATGGGCTGAGAGGTGGCAAATGAAGTTTAACATCGACAAATGTACAGTAAAGTACTACATATGGGCAACAGCAACCCCAGAGCAACGTATCAACTCTGTGGTACTACACTGACAGTGGTAGAGAATGAAAAGGACCTGGGGGTAATTGTGCAGGCAGATATGAAGTTCTCTGAGCAGTGCAGATGGGCTGCAAGAGTAGCTCATGGTGTCTTATCAATGATATACAGGAATTTTTCTAGCAGGGATAGGGAGGTGATTATTCCCTTGTATAAGGCAATGGTCAGGCCACACCTTGAGTACTGTATACAGGTTTGGAGGCCTCATTTCAAGAAGGATTTAGAGCTGCTGGAACGAGTACAGAGAAGGGCAACAAGGTTGGTGAACGGAACGAAGGGTTGCTCTTATGAAGAAAGGCTTAAGTTTCGCAAATTACAGTGTCTGGAGACTAGGCACCGGCGAGGTGATCTGACAGAGGTGTACAAAGCCTTGAATGGTTTGAGCATGCTCAATGCTGATGGGATACTGCCTCTTGCTCAGAATAATCACCTGACAGGGCATAAATTCCATTTGAGGAAAGACAGATGTAGGATAGATGTGCGGAAATTTGACTTTAGCCAGCGGGTAGTTGGTTGGTGGAACAGACTTCCACCCCTTGTTGTGGAAGTTGATAGCCTCAATAAATTAAAGCTCAGCTGGACAGGTATTTCGAACGAACGGAGGGGGGAAGTGAAAGGGTTTTTTTTTTTTTTTTTTTGGCTGATGCTGCATAAGCTTGCTTTCTTGCATCATATGCCTCTACTAATGCTAATGGAAGTTTGTTCCCACAATCAATTACACTCTGGATGAATGCAAATTGTTTCATATTCATCTTCAAACCATCCTTTTCCAATTTTAAATTTGTTCTCTTATCTGTGTCCTTCTAGAAAGAGTAAAGATGCCAACAGCATTTAGTATACTCAATCCGTTTAAAAAAAAAAAATCTTTAAACACTAAAATCGGGCAGATTCTTAGTTTCTAGACGTTGCAATTTTCAGAACTCAAGTATTTTCAAGTGATAAAAAATACATCCAGCCTGAAATAGGGCTTCGAAAAGTGTATTCACTATTCAAGATGCAGCTGACCATTGCTATATACAATGAGAATGAAGCAACAGACATCAAATGCTAACTATTCTTATATAGAGGGATAATGATATCCTTTTCCCTACTAGCAGAGGTCCTACAAATCATGGGTAGAACATCATGCAACTTCTTAGTCATCTGTTTACACTGTGTGGAAAATTTCACCTCATACTGAATCGTAATACCTTTCTTTTGAACCACTTTTAGCTCCTCCTTTCCTTCCAGCTTATACTTCACTCCAAGATTTGTTCCCCAAATTTATATCTTACATTTAGAATTATTAAAGTTTAGTTGCTATTTATCGGATCATATATGCAACTGAACCAAGTCTTTTTGAAGCATCACGGACTTACTCGAATTGTTAACCGCCCTCCCCATGTTCAAATCATCAACAAAATTTTGGCAGCTTCTTGAATACCTTTGTCAATATCATATATGAAAATATGGGTATAAGAAATATGAGGGAAGCCGAATACAATCCCTGAGGGACCCATTTGTTGCACTGGTCCACCCTGGAGATTGTTCATTTTATGACAACCCACTGCCTCTACTTTTTTTGCCAGCCTGAGATCCTATCAATAACTCCAGTTTCTTCCAATTTAAATAGTAGCCTTTTATCGATAATTGTGTCAAAAACTTTACTAGTCCAAATTATAATGTCAAAGAATTTTTAATCGCATGCAACAGTTTAATGACTTAATCATAGTAATTTACTAGATTGGTTGGCATAACCTTAACAAGTCCATGCCGGTATCTAATGAGGATAAAATTCTCATTGAGGCGGGCCTAAATGGCATCCATAACCATAATTTAACTCTTTCATGTTCTTCCCTACTATAGTCGTAAAACTCGCTTAAAAAATCCAATTCCTTTTTAGCACTATCTTTGCAGATTGGGAAGATACTACACTTCTCCAGTCCAAAGGGACCTTCCCAGGTCTAATGATGCTATCATTAACATTCCCAACAGTCTGGTATGCTTGCATGCAGCCTTTTTAATTATAATCGAACAAACACTTCTTTCTCACCTTCGGACTGAGTAGCTTTGCTAACACTTCTCTGAGACCACTGTATCACTTGTTTCACAGCAATCTGACTCCTTAACATTCCCCAGAGGTTCAAGCTTGCTGTCTACTTTAAATGTTGAGAAGCATCTGCTCAACTTTTTGCCATTTCTGCTTGCTTTCTTTGTATCATACATTGCAGCCAATTAAGGGACCTATTTGATTTATCTTCTTTCATATTTAGAAGAGACAGTGGCAAAACTACCATACTTCCAGCACCCCCACCGCAAAGGCAGGAAGTCAAGAAAATCGACAGCTGGTTTTAAATTATTGCTGCCAAAAAATACGTGGAGTTTTCTGCAGTCTGGTGGGGGCTCCAGGATTAATAGTTTTGCTTCTCATAAGGAAAATTTTTCTCCATCACCATTCTTAAGTCTCTTTGTTAGTCTGTTGGACAAGCATCATCTTTCACCTGTCTTACACCCTCAGTAGTTGTTACATGCTCATAAAAATTGGATTCACACGACTGTCATAACTGTGCCATGCTTGGCCCCAGTAGCATAGTGGATGTAATTACCATGCTCCCAACACCGGATTCGGATTCCGTCAATGATGCAGGGAATTTTTATGGCTTTCACAATATGGTATGAGTTAGTCATTCTCATGCAAGAGCTGCATGGCTTTCCCTTCTTCGAAATGCAGGATTTTGTACAGAAAACAGGTAAATCCATCACAAAATACACGCGATTTCCAGACACGATATACTGTAGCCTTACTTACTTTGATGCTTAAAACTCACTCCCGCTGACCGGGCTAGCCAGGTGGGTAAAGTGCCTTCCTTGCAAACCAAAGGTCACGGTTTCGAATCCCGCCTCGGGCTTGGATCAGAGTAGAAAATGCAAAAACCTTGGGAGGTGCAATATGGTCACAGAAGCCAATGCGCCAACAACTAACAAAAAAAAAAAAAAAAAAAAAAAAAAACTGACTCCCATGCTTTTTTCTTTTGCTTTGTTAAACTCTTAGCCTCCCACTCATCCATTTTTACATCTTATATTTACAAACTTCACCACTGGAATGAATGCATTTGTATCTTTGACTATAAATCCCTGGGTATTTCTCACAGCATGTCAGTCTGACAGTATGTAGTTGTCTGTGCATTTAATTTGAGCCCAAGAAGAATTTATTTCCATTAGTGCCCTCTCTTGAAATTCGTCTTTACCTTTGACTAAAATGATTTCTGTAGATACAACCCATTTTATGGTATAGTAATGACTTCTTGCAATTGGTTCTTCTGCTGTTAAGTTTTTGATAGAGATAAGTTCCTTAGTATAACCCAGATCTAGTAATCGTCCAGTTTGTTGGAAAAAAACCTACCAGAGTGTATTTCCAGTTCACATATTCCAGTCTACAAGAGGGAGGTTATGTTGTTGTTATTTGGTTTTTAGGAGCATTAGCAACTAAGGCCATATTGCTCCGGGGATATGAGGTGGTCATTCCCTGACCTTTCCACATCCTCTGTATTTGGTGGTCATGGGCTCAAACCCCGGTCTAATCAAGAAGCGTGTGCTATGCACTGCTGCTCCTGCCCACGGAGGCACCGACAAGAGGGAGGAAGAAGTCACATTGAGGCGGGCCTAAATGGCATCCATAACCATAACTTAACTCTTTCATGTTCTTCCCTACTATAGTCGTAAAACTCGCTTAAAAAACCCTATTCCTTTTTAGCACTATCTTTGCAGATTGGGAAGATACTAACACTTCTCCAGTCCAAAGGGACCTTCCCAGGTCTAATGATGCTCTAGGCTAATGATGATCCAATTGCAGGTGAGATTAGATGACTAGCTCATCCAATCTGACCTGCAATGTACTCCCACTGTCATCTTCCTTCTACTGTAAGTCGTTTCACGCTGCACAGAATCAAAATCTGCATTATCTTGTTCTAACTCGAGGAACATTTTTGTCCCCTTCAAAAAAGTTTTTGATCAGAAGTTTCCCTCCCCCATTCTTCTTTATCTCTCCCAAGCACAATATATGCACAGACAAGGAATTCTTCCTTTAATATCTCTGAGTCAGCAGCATGCATCAGTAAACCCAACAGCAACACTAGCTGATTTTTGAAATGTTCAAATTTGTTTAATTTGCTTACAATATTCTTGAAAATACCGTGTATACATATTGTATTGTAATTTATTGTTTTTAGCACTTTGATATACTCCCTTATAGTCACATAAAAGTGCTCTTTCATGTAATCTTAGTTTGCTGGTGGATTATCCCTTTCGGTGTTTAAGGTAATCAATCAATGGTTGCACATGAGTGCTCTCAGGGAAGCTGAATTTTCAATTTTTTTTTTTTTTTTTTTTTGCCCATACCACTGATGAGTCAATTGTGTGCTAGTTTCTCTAACCCTCTCCTCAAAATAGCAGCTTCCCCTGAACCCTTAATGTCTCCTTAATAGCATTAGCAAAATCTCTCACACTTTTTAACCTGTTTTTTAATCACACTTTTTAATCTGTTTAAAAATATTTACAAAATAAATTCCATCTACCAAGGTTGGCCATGTTAAGAACCCCCCCACCTCCCCCAACAAAGCCAAGCAAAGGCCCTCACAAGAAGCCTAGACAATTTACATGGTTTTCATCATAAAATCTCTCGTCACGCAGGGTTATAGACAAGAACATTTTTTCCTAATCCCTTGACACTTTTCAATGACCTTATATTTTATAAGCAATTCATCAGTTTAGGTGGTGGTATCCGCTGTGAATAAGTAACGATAGTCTTCTCCTTAGGCGAAGCGTTACTTATTCGTAGTGCAATATCATTGCAACTCGTGAAGGTATTCACAATATGAGATTTAACTTAAATGATGCCGTTCTTGCAAATTTAGTTTTTGCTGTGTACTAATATGATGTGTTCACACTTAACTTGTACATCAGTTTAAGCTTTAAATCATAAGTCTCCCACATGTATTATCAGACACTAACTAGTACCATTATGATCTGATCAATTGTTTGTTACATCATCAATATTTGCATCTGGTAGACAAACTTTAGTTCTAGGACAGTGTGTTCACTATGTTCCTCACAACTGAGTCTCCAGTTAAGAATACCTCCTGTGAAACTAAAGCATTCTGTACTAGTTGATCAATTTTTGGGGACAGTTTCTGGAGTACGTGGCCAGATATA